>NC_138770.1:582696949-582901949 GCF_965119305.1 Pelophylax lessonae
CACAGTGACAACAGTTACTGGCCAATTATTTGTAGAACTGGTGTAATAAACCTGTGCCCCCCCCCCAATGCCACATATTGAAGTGGGGTGTTATCTGAGTTAACTTTTTCAAGTGTATTTGTGTCATGCAACAATATTGCCTAGTTTGCTGAGTGAAGTCTGGTACACACAGCGCCAAACTCACTGGCCAATTTTTCAAACTGGTGTGCTACACCAATGCCACATATTGTAGTAGGGTGTTATTTAACTGAATAATTTTCTAAGAGTGTATTTTAGTCCTGCAAAAATGTGGCCTCTTGCTGTGTAAACAGTGCTACACACAGTGACAACAGGTACTGGCCAATTATTTGTAGAACTGGTGTAATAAACCTGTGCCCCCCCAATGCCACATATTGAAGTGGGGTGTTATTAAAGTAAACTTTTTCAAGTGTATTTGTGTCATGCAACAATATTGCCTAGTTTGCTGAGTGAAGTCTGGTACACACAGCGCCTAACTCACTGGCCAATTTTTTGAACTTGTGTGCTACACCAATGCTCCCCCCCCCCCAATGCCACATATTGAATTGGGGTGTTCTCTGAGTAAGCTTTTTCAAGTGTATTTGTGTCATGCAACAATATTGCCTAGTTTGCTGAGTGAAGTCTGGTACACACAGCGCCAAACTCACTGGCCAATTTTTTGAACTGGTTTGCTACACCAATGCTCCCCCCCAATGCCGCATATTGAAGAGGGGTGTTATTTAACAGTATCAATTTCTAAGAGTGCATTTTAGTCCTGCAAAAATTTGGACTCTTTTGCTTTGTTAACTCTGCTACACACAGTGACAACAGTTACTGGCCAATTATTTGTAGAACTGGTGTATTAAACCTGTCACCCCCCCCCCCCAATGCCACATATTGAATTGAGGTGTTATTTAACAGCATACTTTACTAAGATTGTATTTTAGTCCTGCAAACATTTGGCCTCTTTTGCTGTGTTAACTCTGCTACACACAGTGACAACAGTTACTGGCCAATTATTTGTAGAAATGGCGGACTGACGGACCAGCAGATAGGGAGGAGAGGCAGGCAGAACTTGCATTGCAGAAGAGGTAGAAAGCAGACTGCAAATGTATCAGGAGCGAGCCATCAACCATGTACAGTCACATCTGGCACACCCAGGACGCCGGCACATGGCCCTGCAGTGTGGGCTTTTATTAATGTGTCCGTTGCTGACACCAGTGTTGCCATCTGCAGCCTTTGCAGTCAACGCATAGGTCACGGTAAGCCCAACACTCACCTAGGGACAACCGCCTTAAGAAGGCACCTGAAATCCCATCACCAAGCACAGTGGGAGCAAAACTGGCAGAACCCACAAAGCCACACTCCATGCTCTCACCGTCCAGCCTCTTCTCCTTCTCCCCCCCCCTTCTCCTTCTCCTGTCTCCTCACAGTTGTCCAACACTCCACCTTCCATGATGCCGTCGTCATGTTTTTCTGGAAAAAGGCAGGCTTCTGTGGCTCAAATGTTGGAGCGTAAAAAAAGGTGTCAGTTCAACCCATGTGAGCTCATGTTTGTTGCCTAAACAGCCCGCCACCAACTTGTGTATACTGTGAACGCCTACTCAGTGGCGTAGCGTGGGGGTGCAGGGGGGGCCAACCGCACCGGGCGCAACATCTGGGGGGGGCGCATCCGCAGTGTCACTCTGTCTGTCTGACTCTGACATACACAGTTCACACACTGTCTGCGGCTGCCTCCATCTTTAGGCTGGGAGATGTCCATGGCTGAAAATGGCAGGGCGGGGCTGGACTGTGCCTCACATGTCCATTGGTGTAGGGTGGGGTGGCGTTGCAAGCCAAGCCCCGCCTATGCCGCCTCTCCTTACTGCTCAGTCAGTTTAGCAGCGAATGAGTCAGCAGGCTGGCGCTGTCACAGAGTGGGATTTTCTGAATCACCTGATTAGAGCCAGAGGCTCTAATAGGCTTCAAAAAAGGGTGGACCCGGGGCGCAGAGCATTTCTCCCCGAGCCCACCCATTGTGTGACAATAGCGAATGAAAATTCGCTATTGTCACACGGATCCTCATCCTGGCCAATCAGGAAGCGGGTCCAAGACCTGCTTCCTGATTGGCCGAAAGGCCAACGCATGCCATTGGCCAAGGAGGAGGCAGGAGGACTCAAGGAGACGCAGGGAACTGAGGAGAAGCCGCCACTGCAGGTAAGTCTCTCTGCATTGAAGGGGGCCCACTGGTCTGTCTGCATTGAAGGGGGCCCGCTGGTCTGTCTGCATTGAAAGGGGGCTAGATGATCTCTCTGCATTGAAGGGGGGCACTCTGGTCTCTCTGCAATGAAAGGGGGCACGCTGGTCTCTCTGCATTGAAAGGGGGCACGCTGGTCTCTCTGCATTGAAAGGGGGCTTGCTGGTCTCTCTGCATTGAAAGGGGGCACGCTGGTCATTCAAACTTGTATTTAGATGCATTTTACTTTAATTACATCAATATTTTCATAACAAACAATACATGTGCTTAGGGGGTGAGGGTTTCATTAACTAATCTAGTGGAAGAGACTCGAGTGCTAAAATCCCGCGGGTTAGGGGGCTCAAATTACCTGCCTTGCCCCGGGTGCTGACAACCCACGCTACGCCACTGCGCCTACTGTACCTCTAGCCATCATATACTACGTTCTTTACTGTCAGTTCAACCCATGTGAGCTCATGTTTGCAGCCTAAACAGCCCGCCACAAACTTGTGTATACTGTGAACGCCTACTGTACCTCTAGCAATCATATACTACATTCTTTGCTGTCAGTTCAACCCATGTGAGCTCATTTTTGCGGCCTATAGAGGCCGCCACCAACTTGTGTATACTGTGAACACCTACTGTACCTCTAGCCATCATATATTATGTTCTTTACTGTCAGTTCAACCCATGTGAGCTCATGTTTGGGAGCCTATAGAGGCCGCCACCTACTTTTGTATACTGTGAACGCCTACTGTACCTCTAGCCATCATATACTACGTTCTTTGCTGTCAGTTCAACTCATGTGAGCTCATGTTTGCGGCTTAAACAGCCCGCCACCAACTTGTGTATGCTGTGAACGCCTACTGTACCTCTAGCATTTATATACTATGTTCTTTACTGTCAGTTCAACCCATGTGAGCTCATGTTTGCGGCCTATAGAGGCCGCCACCTACTTGTGTATACTGTGAACGCCTACTGTACCTCTAGCCATCACATACTACGTCAATGCTGTCAGTTCAACCCATGTGAGCTCATGTTTGCGGCCTAAACAGCCCACCACCAACTTGTGTATACAGTGAACACCTACTGTACCTCTTGCAATCATATAACACGTTCTTTGCTGTCAGTTTAAACCATGTGAGCTAATTTTTGGAGTATACTTTTACAAGTGTATTTGTGTCCTGCAACAATATTGCCTCTTTTGCTGAGTGAAGTCTGATACACACAGTGCCAAACTCACTGGACAATTTTTTGAACAACTGGTGTGATAGACCAGTGGCCCCCCAATAGCACATATTGAAGCGGGGTGTTATTTGACAGTATACTTTTCTAAGATTGTATTTTAGTCCTGCAAAAATTTGGCCTCTTTTGCTGTGTTAACTGTGCTACACACATTGAGAACAGATACTGGCCAATTATTTGTAGAACTGGTGTGATAAACCTGTGGCCCCCAAATACCACAGATTGAAGTGGGGTGTTATCTACACAGACACATGGTCTAGCAAACACAGGCAGGGAAGGTATATCACTTTTACTGCCCACTGGGTGAACCTTCTGACGGCCGTTAAGCATGCAACCCGTGGCACCCGTGTAGATTTAGTTGTACCGCCATGGATTGCAAGCAGGCCTGCCTCTTCTTCTCCTCCTCCTCCATCCTCCCTCTCCTCCTCGGCTGACTCCTCCTCTTCCACTGCTACCGTCTCTTCTCCTGCGCCGCCCAAGATCCCCAGAACCTATTCCACATGCCAGGTGAGACGTTGCCATGCTGTGCTGTGTCTGTTGTGCCTGGAAGCCAAGAGGCACACTGGTCCTGCACTCCTTTCAGCTTTGCGTTCACAGTCACTGACACCACTGAATTTGTCAGTTGGTAAAGTGGTGTGCGACAACGGTGCCAATCTGCTGAGCGCGCTGAAACAGGGCAAAATAAAACACGTGCCATGCATGGCACACGTCCTGAACTTGGTGGTGTAGCGATTCGTTGCCAAATACCCTGGGGTCCAGGACATCTTGTGGCAGGCCAGGAAAATCTCGGGCCATTTCCGAAGATCTTACACAGCCATGGATCGCCTTGCTGACATTCAGCGGCGACACAACCTGCCCCTCAGGCGTCTTATTTGTGACTGCCCGACACGATGGAACTCAACATTGCATATGCTCAATAGGCTGCTCCAGCAGAAACGTGCAGTTAATGACTACCTGTTCGAACTCGGCGTCAGGACAGGTTCTGGGGAGCTTTGGTTTTTTTCACCTCGCCAGTGGCTGCTCATGCGGGACGCATGCAGACTTCTGCGGCCATTCAATGAGATCACCAAACTAGTCAGTCATGGCCAGGGCGCCATAAGTGACATCATACCTTACGCCTTCTTTCTGGAGCGTGCATTGCGTCGTGTCATTGATCAAGCCATCAAGGAGCAGGAGCTGGAAGATCAGGAAGTCGCAATGTTGAATGAATTCCCAGGGGGTGCTACTGCATCTGAGACAAATCAACAGCAGGAGTCTGAAGAGGAGCCAGAGGAGGAGGATGGTGCTGGGGGGGATGAGGAGGAGCAAGAAGAGCATGCTTTAAACCTTTCTGGGATCCCTGGTGTTATCTGTGGATGGGGGGAGGAGAATGAGGACGACATTATCCTGGATGATGAGCTGGAAGCAGGCCACTATACTGCTTCCAGTTTAGTGGGAATGGGGGCCTACATGCTGCAGTGTTTTAAGGGGGACCCCCGTTTAAAACGCATAAAGGTCAAGGACCATGTACTGGGTGGCAACGTACTTAGACCCCCGGTACAAGCTCAAAATGGCGTAAATGTTACCACAATCACAGAGGGCGGTCAGAATGCAGCACTTCCAGGCCTTGTTGAGGCTGAAGTGGAAGCTCTGAGGAGTGATGAACCCCTGGACTACTGGGTGGGCAGGCTTGACCTCTGGCCAGAGCTTGCACAATTTGCAATGGAAATGTTGGCTTTCCCCCCATCCAGTGTCCTGTCCGAAAGGACATTCAGCGCAGAAGGGGGGATCGTGACCGATAAGCGCACTCGCCTAGTTCATGACAGTGTAGACTACCTCACATTTATAAAAATGAATGAGGCATGGATCTCCGAGGAATTCAACACATGTGACCAGTAGACCAGGTTTCATCGAAATTCCTCCACCCACAACAAATCCTGGTCCTTGGCTTCGCTACATACAGCGGCATAAAAGGCATTTAATGTCCAGTGAATGGCAAATTTTTGGGGCCTTTCAGGGCCGACAATTATTTTTTCTGTGAATGCCTAATGTACCTCCAGCCACCAAATACTAAGTTCTTTGCTGTCAGTTCAAACCATGTGAGCTAATTTTTGGAGCCTATACAGGCCGACACTTACGGTTCTGTGTACTGTGAACGCCTACCATACCTCTAGCCATCAAAAACTAAGTTTTTTGCTGTCAGTTCAAACCATGTGAGCTAATTTTTGTGGCCTATACAGGCCGACACTTACTTCTGTATACTGTGTGAATGCCTAATGTACCTTCGGCCACAGAATACTACGTACTTAGCTGTCAGGTAAACCCATGTGGGTTAATGTTTGGGGCCTGGAATGGGCGACACTTACTTCTGTATCCTGTGAACGCCTAATGTACCCTTAGCCACAGAATACTACATTCTTAGCTGTCAGGTAAACCCATGTGGGCTATTTTTTGGTGCCTTTTATGGCCGACACTTACTTCTGTTACCTGTGAATGCCTAATGTACTTTCAGCCACAGAATACTATGTTCTTAGCTGTCAGGTAAACGCATGTGAGTTAATTTTTGGGGCCTGGAATGGCCAACCCTTACTTCTTTATCCTGTGAATGCCTAATTTCTCAGACCTGAAATGAAAAACAATGGGTCTGTAAAGGTTCGGCCAAATTTTGGAATGGATGCGGACCCATTTTACAGATGTGTGAATGGACCCTATATGTATTAGACAATGTATTTACTGGCTGCTGTCAGTTCTGGCTGATTTATGAAAAAAATATATATATTTTTTGCTGTAAAAAAATTAATAAAAAATTTAGAGTAACTTTTTCAATTGCAATACTTCTGTTATGACATTGTCCATGTGCTGGGACTATTTGTGCACAGCTAGTACGTCTTTTGTGGCTGCAAATATGACCTAAATGTTTTAAAAGTTTGCCTCCCATTAAAGTCAATGGGGCCTGCCGTGAACTCGCGGTTCGCGGACTTTTGAGAAAATTTGCGGCTGGCGTTCGCGAACCGCCCCGGCCGATATTCGTCCATCACTACCCACAAGCACGTTATTTAAAATAATTTAGCAATTTATTTGTTTCACTTTAAGCATTAATAAAATCGCTGATGACCACCAAATGGAATTACAAAATACCATTTGTTTGACAAACCCCCTGCCAATTAGCCATAAAAATGGCCATTACTGGTTTTTAACATTCAGCTTCCATTGAATTCAGTGGGGTTCAGATTCAGAACCCAAATGTCAATAATGTTTGCCAAATCTGCCTCAATCAAAACCCAGGTACATCCTGCTTATCCATTTATCAGATTTACATTTTTCCATGCATTTGCCAAATTGGGATCCCAGGACTGTGCAGTCTCAGCATGTTCCATGAACACTGGTATATCTGCTATTTCTGGCATTAGAGCAGTTTTTTCAGACCCCGCAATCATGACCACTAGTAGAAACTTGGCCAATACCTCTTAAATAGGGGTGTAAAAATCTCTCTCAAGTTATAACAAATTAGTAACAACATTTACTTCAGTCATATTTTCAGGCCTTGTTATCTTTTTTACCTAGATCCCTAAATCACCCATGACATACTTAATGGTTCCACTAGGTGTTTCCACAGAGAGAACTGCAATAAGAGTAGTCCTTGTTATCACCATGTATACAAAGTACCCCCGTTTAGTCTATCCCCAACTTGGCAGGGTCCACCAGACTGGTGTAGACCAATGTGACACAGCCTCTAGAGTCTATTAATGCCTCTACCAGATGTTCTTCTATTGTGATAGGACATATGTGTTTTCCACTCTCAGTGCCTTGGTGTGCTACAAAAAAAGGCTTGGCAAATAGTAACACGTCTCCCCGGGTCACATTCAATCATTTGTTATAGGTGAATTGGCATCCACATGTTCCAGTCCTTGGCACTGCCAGCACCCAACATGCCATGTCTCTGTCAAAGAAGAGGTTGCTTTTGGGCTAGGAGGCCATTTCTATTTGGCACACTTAGCATCTCACCCTCCCCTAAGAGCCAGTATACTCTTTTGATAACAAGGAAAATTGTTCCTGAGGGTAATGCTATCCTGTTGCTAGGGATTACCAGCAGGGGAGGACTGGCAGCCTTTGGCCTGGGGGCAAGTCCAGTCAAGTGGCCCATTGAACCACCAAATAAGCTCACCACCCATGCCCACCTGGTTTTATAACAGATTTTGATGTTATGAAGCAAGACAAATATGATACAATATGGTAACAACATTTATTGTTAATAGCAACAAAGGAGGTTTAACAAAAATACTGTATAAATGCAGCCTCACAAGTGCCTATCAATGCAGCCTCATCAGTACCCATCAATGCAGACTCACCAGTGCCCATCAATGCAGACTCACCAGTGCCCATCAATGAAGCCTCACCAGTGTCCATCAATGGAGATAACAGTGGACTATGCATACTATGTTTTGAAATACCCACTTGTCTTGTTCAGAAGCATGTATGACTGGGTGACAGTGCAGTCACTCTATAACAGAAAGTGCTTGAACAATGACCCTCACAGTGACATCATCAAAAATATTTTTAAATAAAAGCTGCAGTTTTAAAATATATAAAACTACTTTTGAAATGATAAAGTGGCTGGAATAATAATGTAGGATACAGCAGTGATGTGAAGTCAAGGCAAGGAATCAGTAAGAAATGTGGCAGATGACAAAGACAGACTCTTCCAGAAGTGTTAGTTTACCAGCAGACTTCAGGAACCAGTTCTCCCCAATGGAGCAATACTGAGCAGTGTGGATGCAAGGAGTATATATCCTCTTCTTCACAGGTATCTTCTTGGATTAAACAAAAACTCTCTTTAAATATTGTTATTAGAAGGTTTTATCAACTAGGTATACATAGTGGGCGTCGGCAACAGATATGTGCGTTGAGACCTGTTTCTCTTTCAGACCTCTCTGCATACCTCGATCCTGTCAGTTCTAGACCTTTTGTGGCACTTTAAGAGTATCTCTGGCCTTGAGGATACTTGGGAGAAGTTGGAGGCTATGACTAATAATCTAGATGAGGATTTCTTGCAGAGTAAAAAAGGTCATTATAGCCTCATGTGGCAATCGATCGCTCTCACTTATCTTGGTGTGAAGTTGACCCCCACCCTGGCGACTCTTAATATGTCTAATTTTTCTGGTCTCTTCATCCAGTCATTGCGTGATGTTGAGCAATGGTCTTCTGGTGGTCTGTCCTGGATGGGTAGAATTGGAAGAAGCCAGTAGTTGACCTGGCAGTTATGAAACGTAAGCGGACTTGGATCATGTTACATGAAAAGCTGGTCAGTATACTTAAAGCGAACCTTCAGTACTTTTTTAATCTTTCCTTCAAATAAACCTTCTATCCTTGCTGTATTGTCATTAGAAATCAAAACTTTAATTTGGTGGCAGTAAATACCTTATTCTGTGTACTTCCTTTTTCATTGCTGATAAAACGCTGAGGCTAATGACGTGGTTTTCTGCATTTGCACTGACTCAGGGAGAGAAACGCCAGCTATCCCAGCAGTGCTATTTTTATTTTTTTTTTTATTAACTCGCACTGGCAGAGCAGGGGAGGGGGAGGAGGAGGGGGCGGGGAGTAACAGGAGAGCTGAGGACGGCTGCACAGTACACATTACTGGGGGGGGAGGGAGGGTGGAGCAGCACTCTACATTACTTGTCAAAGGGGTAGGCAGTAGTGTTGAGCGAACACGGACTGTATTATTCGTGTTCGTACCGAATAATTGGATTTTTTGTACCCGAACACGGACACGGACACTTTACTGTATGTTCGGGTAAAAATCCGTGTTCGGTCGTTTTATTTCCGGGTTTTGCATGCTTTGGCGCTCTTTTCATGGCGGGCTTTCAACAGCCAATCAACAATCGTTTAACTGGTGTGCCTTAAGCCATCCCAGCCATGCCTGCAAATGTCTCAGTAGCTGTGATTGGCCGTCTGAAGCATGTGACCAAGTCTTTATAAGTTCGAGGCAGCCGCAGCGGCGTCATTATGCTGCTTAGATTCAGGGACAGAGCACACATCAACGTGCTGGCTGCTGATTAGGGAAAGATAGGCAGGAAAAAACCATTTGTGTCCGGATAGAATTGAGGGACAGGTCGGAGTGTTTAGGCAGGGCGAGTTGTAGGCATTTTAGGGATAGAGTCTGCTGAATTATAGGGTCAGTGTCTTCTACAAACTACAATCGATATTGCTGTGTGGGGGGTGGGGTCTGCACTCAATCCTTATCTACGATCTCTTCTCAATCCTGTTAGGGACAGAGTCTGCTGAATTTTAGGGAAACTGTGTTCTACAAACTACAATCGATATTGCTGTGTGGTGTGGGATTGGAGATAGGCAGGTGTCAGTGATCCACATCCATTTTTCTGTGTGTGAGCTGCAGTGAACACAATCTTTTTGGGCTGCAGTGAACACAATCTTTTTGGGCTGCAGTGAACACAATCTTTTTGGGCTGCAGTGAACACAATCTTTTTGGGCTGCAGTGAACACAATCTTTTTGGGCTGCAGTGAACACAATCTTTTTGGGGTGCAGTGAACAAAATCTTTTTGGGGTGCAGTGAACACAATCCTTTTTGGTGTGCAGTGAACACAATCTTTGTGGGGTGCAGTGAACAAAATCCTTTGTGGGGTGCAGTGAACACAATCTTTTTGGGGTGCAGTGAACAAAATCCTTTTTGGGGTGCAGTGAACAACATCCTTTTTGGGGTGCAGTGAACACAATCTTTTTGGGGTGCAGTGAACAAAATCCTTTGTGGGGTGCAGTGAACACAATCTTTTTGGGGTGCAGTGAACACAATCTTTTTGGGGTGGAGTGAACAACATCCTTTTTGGGGTGCAGTGAACAAAATCCTTTTTGGGGTGCAGTGAACAAAATCATTTTTGGGGTGCAGTGAACACAATCTTTTTGGGGTGCAGTGAACACAATCTTTGTGGGGTGCAGTGAACACAATCTTTTTGGGGTGGAGTGAACAACATCCTTTTTGGGGTGCAGTGAACAACATCCTTTTTGGGGTGCAGTGAACACAATCTTTTTGGGGTGCAGTGAACACAATCTTTGTGGGGTACAGTGAACAGAATCTTTGTGGGGTGCAGTGAACACAATCTTTGGGGGGTACAGTGAACACAATCTTTGTGAGGTGCAGTGAACACAATCTTTGTGGGGTGCAGTGAACACAATCATTGTGGGGTGCAGTGAACTCAATCTTTGTGGGGTACAGTGAACACAATCTCATACTTCTGAAGGTTTGAGGGTGCTGCCTGTTCCATACTCCCCCTACTCCTCATCTAGCCTTTTAGGGGTACAAACAATAGTAATTGGGGCCTAGTGTGGTTGTGTACGTGTGATATACATACACTTTTTTGGGATCATATTTTCTATTCCGCTATTTAATCAAAAACCTTTGGGGATCAGTTAAATTGGGGGATAGTCTGTGTTGGTACGTGTGAGAGAGATCCACCTTTCCAAGTTGTTGGGGTTCATCTCATACTTCTGAAGGTTTGAGGGTGCTGCCTGTTCCATACTCCCCCTACTCCTAGCCTTTTAGGGGTACAAACAATAGTAATTGGGGCCTAGTGTGGTTGTGTACGTGTGATATACATACACTTTTTTGGGATCATATTTTCTATTCCGCTATTTAATCAAAAACCTTTGGGGATCAGTTAAATTGGGGGATAGTCTGTGTTGGTACGTGTGAGAGAGATCCACCTTTCCAAGTTGTTGGGGTTCATCTCATACTTCTGAAGGTTTGAGGGTGCTGCCTGTTCCATACTCCCCCTACTCCTAGCCTTTTAGGGGTACAAACAATAGTAATTGGGGCCTAGTGTGGTTGTGTACGTGTGATATACATACACTTTTTTGGGATCATATTTTCTATTCCGCTATTTAATCAAAAACCTTTGGGGATCAGTTAAATTGGGGGATAGTCTGTGTTGGTACGTGTGAGAGAGATCCACCTTTCCAAGTTGTTGGGGTTCATCTCATACTTCTGAAGGTTTGAGGGTGCTGCCTGTTCCATACTCCCCCCTACTCCTAGCCTTTTAGGGGTACAAACAATAGTAATTGGGGCCTAGTGTGGTTGTGTACGTGTGATATACATACACTTTTTTGGGATCATATTTTCTATTCCGCTATTTAATCAAAAACCTTTGGGGATCAGTTAAATTGGGGGATAGTCTGTGTCGGTACGTGTGAGAGAGATCCACCTTTCCAAGTTGTTGGGGTTCATCTCATACTTCTGAAGGTTTGAGGGTGCTGCCTGTTCCATACTCCCCCTACTCCTCATCTAGCCTTTTAGGGGTACAAACAATAGTAATTGGGGCCCAGTGTGGTTGTGTACGTGTGATATACATACACTTTTTTTGGATCATATTTTCTATTCCGCTATTTAATCAAAAACCTTTGGGGATCAGTTAAATTGGGGGATAGTCTGTGTCGGTACGTGTGAGAGAGATCCACCTTTCCAAGTTGTTGGGGTTCATCTCATACTTCTGAAGGTTTGAGGGTGCTGCCTGTTCCATACCCCCCCTACTCCTCATCTAGCCTTTTAGGGGTACAAACAATAGTAATTGGGGCCTAGTGTGGTTGTGTACGTGCGAGATACATACACTTTTTTTGATCATATTTCCTATTCCGCTATTCAATAAAAACCTTTGAGGATCAATTGAATTGCGGGATAGTCTGTGTCGGTACGTGTGAGAGAGATCCACCTTTCCAAGTTGTTGGGGTTCATCTCATACTTCTGAAGGTTTGAGGGTGCTGCCTGTTCCATACTCCCCCTACTCCTCATCTAGCCTTTTAGGGGTACAAACAATAGTAATTGGGGCCTAGTGTGGTTGTGTACGTGTGATATACATACACTTTTTTGGGATCATATTTTCTATTCCGCTATTTAATCAAAAACCTTTGGGGATCAGTTAAATTGGGGGATAGTCTGTGTTGGTACGTGTGAGAGAGATCCACCTTTCCAAGTTGTTGGGGTTCATCTCATACTTCTGAAGGTTTGAGGGTGCTGCCTGTTCCATACTCCCCCTACTCCTAGCCTTTTAGGGGTACAAACAATAGTAATTGGGGCCTAGTGTGGTTGTGTACGTGTGATATACATACACTTTTTTGGGATCATATTTTCTATTCCGCTATTTAATCAAAAACCTTTGGGGATCAGTTAAATTGGGGGATAGTCTGTGTTGGTACGTGTGAGAGAGATCCACCTTTCCAAGTTGTTGGGGTTCATCTCATACTTCTGAAGGTTTGAGGGTGCTGCCTGTTCCATACTCCCCCTACTCCTAGCCTTTTAGGGGTACAAACAATAGTAATTGGGGCCTAGTGTGGTTGTGTACGTGTGATATACATACACTTTTTTGGGATCATATTTTCTATTCCGCTATTTAATCAAAAACCTTTGGGGATCAGTTAAATTGGGGGATAGTCTGTGTTGGTACGTGTGAGAGAGATCCACCTTTCCAAGTTGTTGGGGTTCATCTCATACTTCTGAAGGTTTGAGGGTGCTGCCTGTTCCATACTCCCCCCTACTCCTAGCCTTTTAGGGGTACAAACAATAGTAATTGGGGCCTAGTGTGGTTGTGTACGTGTGATATACATACACTTTTTTGGGATCATATTTTCTATTCCGCTATTTAATCAAAAACCTTTGGGGATCAGTTAAATTGGGGGATAGTCTGTGTCGGTACGTGTGAGAGAGATCCACCTTTCCAAGTTGTTGGGGTTCATCTCATACTTCTGAAGGTTTGAGGGTGCTGCCTGTTCCATACTCCCCCTACTCCTCATCTAGCCTTTTAGGGGTACAAACAATAGTAATTGGGGCCCAGTGTGGTTGTGTACGTGTGATATACATACACTTTTTTTGGATCATATTTTCTATTCCGCTATTTAATCAAAAACCTTTGGGGATCAGTTAAATTGGGGGATAGTCTGTGTCGGTACGTGTGAGAGAGATCCACCTTTCCAAGTTGTTGGGGTTCATCTCATACTTCTGAAGGTTTGAGGGTGCTGCCTGTTCCATACCCCCCCTACTCCTCATCTAGCCTTTTAGGGGTACAAACAATAGTAATTGGGGCCTAGTGTGGTTGTGTACGTGCGAGATACATACACTTTTTTTGATCATATTTCCTATTCCGCTATTCAATAAAAACCTTTGAGGATCAATTGAATTGCGGGATAGTCTGTGTCGGTACGTGTGAGAGAGATCCACCTTTCCAAGTTGTTGGGGTTCATCTCATACTTCTGAAGGTTTGAGGGTGCTGCCTGTTCCATACTCCCCCTACTCCTCATCTAGCCTTTTAGGGGTACAAACAATAGTAATTGGGGCCTAGTGTGGTTGTGTACGTGTGATATACATACACTTTTTTTGGATCATATTTTCTATTCCGCTATTTAATCAAAAACCTTTGGGGATCAGTTAAATTGGGGGATAGTCTGTGTTGGTACGTGTGAGAGAGATCCACCTTTCCAAGTTGTTGGGGTTCATCTCATACTTCTGAAGGTTTGAGGGTGCTGCCTGTTCCATACTCCCCCTACTCCTCATCTAGCCTTTTAGGGGTACAAACAATAGTAATTGGGGCCCAGTGTGGTTGTGTACGTGTGATATACATACACTTTTTTGGGATCATATTTTCTATTCCGCTATTTAATCAAAAACCTTTGGGGATCAGTTAAATTGGGGGATAGTCTGTGTCGGTACGTGTGAGAGAGATCCACCTTTCCAAGTTGTTGGGGTTCATCTCATACTTCTGAAGGTTTGAGGGTGCTGCCTGTTCCATACCCCCCCTACTCCTCATCTAGCCTTTTAGGGGTACAAACAATAGTAATTGGGGCCTAGTGTGGTTGTGTACGTGTGATATACATACACTTTTTTTGGATCATATTTTCTATTCCGCTATTTAATCAAAAACCTTTGGGGATCAGTTAAATTGGGGGATAGTCTGTGTTGGTACGTGTGAGAGAGATCCACCTTTCCAAGTTGTTGGGGTTCATCTCATACTTCTGAAGGTTTGAGGGTGCTGCCTGTTCCATACTCCCCCTACTCCTCATCTAGCCTTTTAGGGGTACAAACAATAGTAATTGGGGCCCAGTGTGGTTGTGTACGTGTGATATACATACACTTTTTTGGGATCATATTTTCTATTCCGCTATTTAATCAAAAACCTTTGGGGATCAGTTAAATTGGGGGATAGTCTGTGTCGGTACGTGTGAGAGAGATCCACCTTTCCAAGTTGTTGGGGTTCATCTCATACTTCTGAAGGTTTGAGGGTGCTGCCTGTTCCATACCCCCCCTACTCCTCATCTAGCCTTTTAGGGGTACAAACAATAGTAATTGGGGCCTAGTGTGGTTGTGTACGTGTGATATACATACACTTTTTTTGGATCATATTTTCTATTCCGCTATTTAATCAAAAACCTTTGGGGATCAGTTAAATTGGGGGATAGTCTGTGTCGGTACGTGTGAGAGAGATCCACCTTTCCAAGTTGTTGGGGTTCATCTCATACTTCTGAAGGTTTGAGGGTGCTGCCTGTTCCATACCCCCCCTACTCCTCATCTAGCCTTTTAGGGGTACAAACAATAGTAATTGGGGCCTAGTGTGGTTGTGTACGTGCGAGATACATACACTTTTTTTGATCATATTTCCTATTCCGCTATTCAATAAAAACCTTTGAGGATCAATTGAATTGCGGGATAGTCTGTGTCGGTACGTGTGAGAGAGATCCACCTTTCCAAGTTGTTGGGGTTCATCTCATACTTCTGAAGGTTTGAGGGTGCTGCCTGTTCCATACTCCCCCTACTCCTCATCTAGCCTTTTAGGGGTACAAACAATAGTAATTGGGGCCCAGTGTGGTTGTGTACGTGTGATATACATACACTTTTTTTGGATCATATTTTCTATTCCGCTATTTAATTTAACTGGGCCTCCATGCGAGACCTGTGTGCCTTGTTGCGCTGTTTTGAGTACTCCACCAACATGGCCAGTGGCAATGACGCCGTTCTCAGCTTAACTATCCCACTTCTATGCCTCCTTGAAAAAACAATTCGGGCGATGATGGAAGAGGATGTGGCACAGGATGAGGAGGAGGAGGAGGATGAAGAGGTAACATTTCCAAGGCTTTCAGGGCAGTCATTCGCAAGGGGCTCCGAGGGTGGGTTCCTGCACACGCAAACGCCAGGGACGCAATTGTCCAGCAGGGGCACAGTTCTGGAGGATGAGGAGGATGAGGAGGAGGAGGAGCTGGAGGAGGAGATGGAACCATGTTCACAGCAGGGTGGCACCCAGGCCAGCTCATGGCCATCACTGGTGCGTGGCTGGGGGGATACAGAGGACACGGACGATACACCTCCCACAGAGGACAGCCTTTCGTTGCCTCTGGGCAGCCTGGCACACATGAGCGATTACATGCTGCAGTGTCTCCACAACGACCGCCGAGTTGCCCACATTCTAACTTGTGCTGATTACTGGGTGGCCACGCTGCTGGATCCCCGTTACAAGGACAACGTACCGTCCTTAATTCACTCACTGGAGCGCGATCGCAAGATGCGCGAGTACAAGCGCACGCTGGTAGACGCCATGCTGCTGGCATTCCCATCTGACAGCGGGGCCACAGTGGAAGCACAAGGCAGAGGAGGAGGAGGAGGAGGTCGCCAACGCAACCAGGGCACCGCCAGCACCTCAGAAGGCAGGGTTAGCATGGCCGAAATGTGGAAAAGCTTTGTCAGCACGCCACAACAAACAGCAGCATCAGCAGCTCAGATGGAACGTCTTAGCAGGAGGCAGCATTTTACCAACATGGTGGAGCAGTATGTGTGCACACGCCTACATGTAGTGAATGACGGGTCTGCCCCCTTCAACTTCTGGGTCTCCAAATTGGGCACATGGCTTGAGCTTGCCCTTTACGCCTTGGAGGTGCTGGCGTGCCCTGCAGCCAGTGTATTATCTGAACGGGTATTTAGCACGGCTGGGGGCGTTATAACAGACAAGCGCAGCCGCCTGTCCAGAGACAGTGTGGACAAGCTCACGTTCATTAAAATGAACCAGGCATGGATCCCACGGGACTTTTCCGTACCTTATGCAGAATAGCAATGGATACCGACCTTACCCACCCATTGTTCCATTTTTGCTCTTTCTCACTCTTTTGGGGTGTACCCTCATTTAAAATTTTTGAAAAGAAGCAGTGTTGGCTACCTCGTCCTCCTCCTCAGGGCCAGATTAATGTAGGGGCTATTGGAGCTGCAGCTCCAGGCCCCTACCTTTTATATAGGCCCCGGGTTGGCCATATTCACTGTTACCGCTCTTCTGTCACTTGTAAACACAGAAGTCTGGCTTCTATGCTCGCTTCCCCAGGCAGCACCCTCAGAACCTCCCCACACAGCGTGAAGGCCGGACAAGGAGGGACAGTTGGCGATGCATGGATGTGTTTATGGGCTTCAGAGACAGCATCCCATGTTGAATTAGGCATGCATGGCTGCACCCTTCCTCCTCTGGGTGCATGGCAAGGCACGGCCCTTAAGGCCCTTCAAAATCCTCAGCACCAAGCCCATGATGCTGTTAATCCGGCCCTGGTCCTCCTCCACCGCCGCTTCCACCTACACCGCCCATAGGTGTGCGCAGCCTATTGCATTAAGGTGTGCACCCCAAAGTTGAAATACACATGCATGTGTTTGCCAGCAGGGAGAGTAATGTATCGGGGCCATGTACCTGTAGGCAAGGAGAAATAGAGCAGAGCAGGTCCCAGGGAGATCTTTCCCATCTCCTCACTGGCAATGCTATGTGCCCTAGGTGATTAGGGTGTGCCCAGGCACACCCAGCACACCCTGTGCGCACGCCTATGTCACCGCCACATCCACCACCACCTCAACCTCCCTCCTACTCCATATGGGCCTCGTCCTTCAGAGATGAAGAAGAACATTGTTTTATTTTTCTGTTTTTTTTTTGTTGTTTTAAGTTATTTCCCTATCCACATTTGTTTGCAGAGCACTTGCCATGCTCTTAATAACGTTTTGCTGCCATTTGCAGCACTCTAGCCCTTTCCTTTGGTGTTTTAGAGCCATTTTAGTGCCTTAAAGTTCGGGTCCCCATTGACTTCAATGGGGTTCGGTGTCCGGGAAAAGTTCGGTAAAAGTCCGGGACACGGACCCGGACTTTTTTTTAAAGTTCGGCCGAACCCGTCGAACACGGACATCTAGGTGTTCGCTCAACCCTAGTAGGCAGCAGTCTGTCCACCTATACACTTATTACACTGCCCAGGCCTGTCTGCACAATCTCCCTTGGATAAGTTTACACTCCCTATCTCAGCTGCATAGGAGATTCTTTCTCCGGTCTTCTGGTGGTTATGATTACATCTTGACCCCCCTCCAGACAGCTTTCTGTAGTTCTCTGACTGAGGATTTGTGTGTGTGAAAATATTCTGTGACAGGACTTGGCTGCAGCAGCTGAGTCTTGTCTCTTCAATGTTTGCAGTTTGGGTAAGAAAAAAATACAGTTACATCATGGTAAAATGGAAAAACTTTTGTTTGCTGCTTTTCTATTTGAACAAGCATAGTATGTACAGTTTCCTCATCTGTTTCCGTGTTCCCTGTTGTTGATACATTGCCATAACAGGGCATTAACTTCCACAGAAGCTGCCATTCCTATGGCAACTTATCAATAACAATGTGCTCCAACAGTTTCCTTACTGCACAAGACTATGAAGTACATGCTGCACAGCACAGAAATCCAGGAAGTGGGCAGGCAGCAGCTTCAGCTGCCCACAAATATAATGGCTGCACCCAGACTTTCTGGTGGAGGATTTCTGCAGCATATTTGGCAATTAGAGAATCACAATACCTAGAAAAGAATATGCAAAGTGGTTAGAGGAAACTTTCAGAATGGCAAAGCTTTTTTATTACAACTTTTGTTAGAAGAATGCAGTTTCTCTTTAAGGACAGAACCACTATGTTTAATTATGTTTGGGGCCCTTGGCTTAAATACCTCCAACCTTCGGACACTTGAACAGTGCTGGTTTGGGCAATGGGCTCTCTGACTTGGAAGTGATTGTGACCCATGTCGGCTGGCTGGTGGGTTATGGATATGCTGAGCTATTATGTCTTTCTATGTCCCCTGCGTGGTCTTTCTGAGCACCCTGGTAGAGTGGTTTATCTCTTTGTGACAGACAAGTTATTGTGTTTGTTAATTAATGATTGAAGTTGATATTACAATAAGCTTTTTTGCTGGTTATTTTTGCCACTGATATATTGATATCACCCTCCTGTGCTGTGGGACCTCATCTTCTCTCTATTTTGATACTTCTTTTTGTGTACAAGTTGTATACTCTCCTCTTTTTTTCATAAAACCGTAATAAAAAAATATCGAAATAGAAGGTTTTATCCACACAGATTGAATGGACATTTGGTCACAGCCTAGTGTTCAGTTGGGTTGTAACATTACCATTTCCAAACCGTTCATCTAAAATAAAAAACAAATAAAGAATTGTGTACTCCGCCTAGAGTCCTCCTAAAACATTCAATAGCATTGTTTTATAATGCTTGGCTTTAAACATTTAATGGCAGAGGATGATAAGCCTTTCCTATGGCATTACCACACATTGCATCATGATTTCCTTAGCATGTACTTGTAGAAAAGGCAAACCAGTGATGAGTCACTGCATTCTGCTTTCCGCAACTTCTCCAGCATTACAGGCAACACCCCTCTATAAATATTATTTAACCTGCTGGCATTCTGTGCTGCAGAATATGTCTTCTCTGCCTACACTATTTCCATGGAGTGTGGTAAACATAGAGGCTGAAAATATGTTGACATGCTGCCCAGGGATATCCAAATATCTTCTCAGTCTGACCAAACATTTTCTATGACTCTTTCTCCTAAGACTATGGATTATATTTAATTTTGGGTTTTATTTAGCAGTTGGCTTCACTTGATCTCTCAGCATAATTCAACTTTAAAATATCTGCCCCCGTTTTTCTCTGAATACATGTGAGGATTTGTGTAATAGGAAAACAATTCATTTAAACAACTATATAATAGTTGAATCTTTTTCCAGAAGACTTTGGAGGGGAAGTAGGAGAATTTGTAGAAATAAGGCCACTTGCAAGCATCTGCACATTTACATTTTCACCTACAGCTGGAGGTCCAAGCAGTACTTACCCACTCAGTATTTTGCAGTTGCTTTACTACACCAGTCCACCCACTCCCTTTTGTCTATAACCTCTAGCTGACCACATAATGCATGTATGTGTTGGAAAGAAAGGTGGGCTTAATCTCCCAACCGCTGCACATATGCATCATGAAGGCAGGAGTTTGTGTGCTGAGAGAGCTTGGTCAAGGCTTCTGATCGGGAGCCAATGGGGTGGACGTCTGATCATATGACTGCAGTCACACGATACAGAAGCCACGCCACCTCCTGTGTATTAACACCTACTTAAACAGATTCTAAAGGTTTGATTTTTTAAAGTAGTAAACATATCATCCATACTTGCTCTGAGCAATGGTCCCCCCTGGTGATCCTGGCTCCTCTTTCCTTCCCAGTGCACTGATAGCAAGCTGCTTGCTATGGGGACACTTGTGTGGGCTCAATCCTAAGAGGGGATATGTGTGTCCTATGACAATGGCTCCTGCTGCTGCTTCAATGGCCAGTGAGGAGGAAGAAAAAGAGCAGCACTACTGCTCTTGAGCACAAGGCTGGATTGAGATCTGGCTCAGTTAAATATTTAGAGCTATTACAGAAGGTTTTTAACATTAATACAGAGAATGTATTAGGGTAACAAAGCTTCTGTCTTCATACCCACTTTAAAAGGCTGCTGAGAGGCAGTGGTAAAGGGATAATCTGGTGGTCCTTGAACGCATCTGCTGGTGATGCTGGAGTACCCAGCTTACTACCTTACATACACAGAACCGATAGGTGTCTCACAGCTACCAATCACATTCAAACTACAGAGAGGAAGACACTCCTGCTGCAGTAAACTTTCTGACTATTGCATATTTGCTATATTAACTGGATAGTATCAATACCTTAGTTGGTAATACTTTTAGTTGTTACCTAGAATTGTTCTTACATTTTAACATGTAGCACTGTCCCCATAGGGCTTGCTGTTTGTTGACTTTTTGTGCCTCCTCTGATTACCTGCAGACAGTTGCTGGGGTTTTTTCTCATATCCCTCCTTATTCCCATTACTCAATAAACAATCCAGGGTATTTGGTTTTTATATTTATTTTTGAACTTTGATGGGAAAAGGGAATAGTGGGATACTCCAACTGAACTATTCACAGAAGATAAGGACAACTCTCACTTGGGCTCACCCGATTACTTCTGGAAGCAGACACACTGCTTTTACCATACTGCCACTTGTATGGAAGAATTAAGTCTTCTTGCTCTGTCTAGCAGCAGACTTGATGCAACTACCTTATCTTCAGGACACTCTCTAAGATCCCTTTGACTGACACCTATCCACAGACTCTTCTACTTAAATGGATAGCCCTCACAGGACAGGCCCCATGACAGAGATCTGTACTCACTTTAGGCAGATTTAGATCCTTTCCAGTGTCTCCCTTCCAGACAGCTCTGCAGGACATCTGGGTTCAGCTCCTCTCTAACTTCAGGCCCTCAGGTCGACCATCAAAGGCCGCATGGCAGCTTCTATAGAGGAAGGGGCAGCTGCTCCCTCCCTCTGGGACCCACTCTCCAGCCTAAGACCCCTGAGCACATGTGTCCCTGTCATTTATACAGTCACCCAGCATGCAATGAGGCACTTTCCTCTGCCAATCTCCAGGGCTGTAACAATGCCTGTGCCTTCACTTGTCAGGTTTCCTCCCACTGTCTAACATCCCTCCCTATTGGAGCAGTGTGAAACATTCAGACAAGCTGAGCTGCATCTGAGCACCATGAGCAGACCCTATCAATGGATCCTGCTCCCTGGTAGGCAGAGAGCACTCTAAATTTACCTGGCAATCTTCCTGATAAGCAGAAAGACCCAAAAACTATACTCTCTTCTAGCACCTACCTAGGAGGGTGCTAAAAAGAGATCTATTACATTTACCATATACAGCAGTGGACAGTGGGCTTTGTCATTTTTAGTATTCAGTATTTTTAGTATGTCATTTTTTTGCCAGGCAAAAATTGCTTACATCTTTCACACATCCAAAACTACACTGGTAATAAAAAATTAGGGATGGGGATGGACAGTTAAAATATTGGTGTCCCCTAAAAAGTTTCCTATCTTTCAACATTCTATGTCATCTGTCTGCTCATCCTATCTCATTCTTTATCATAGCTTAGTCTTTGCACACCCCTTATCGTTTCTCTTTGCCCAGTGTCTGCACTGGATCTTGTCACAACTCATCCAAGATTGTCTACAGTTGCTTTTTCAGGTAGCTATTCCTCCAGTACTTATACTCTGTTCTTTGGCATCTCTACCCTCCCTAGTGGCATCTTTCATCTCCCTATTGACCACACTAAATTTTCTGACAGCTTCTTTCTTCCTCCCACTTATTATGTTCTCTGTCAGATGTCTTGCCCCATCCACACAAAATTCTCTAATAGCCCCCCCCCCCCCCCCCA
Organism: Pelophylax lessonae; assembly: GCF_965119305.1. Classification (NCBI taxonomy): domain Eukaryota; kingdom Metazoa; phylum Chordata; class Amphibia; order Anura; family Ranidae; genus Pelophylax; species Pelophylax lessonae. Next base: position 582,718,957 of record NC_138770.1, read on the forward strand.
CCCTTCCCTATCCACACTATATTTGCTGGCTGTTTTACTTGCCAACATTTAATAGCTGTTTTCCTACCAAAAGATTTGTATGTCTGTCTATTTATTCCTGAGAATTACGCAGCTCTGGCAGACAGCACAACTAGCCCAGAAATCTGACTTTCTTCTTCCAGAATTAAGTGATGCAAATAAGCCTTGTTCCTATTTGTGATTGGACAGTTATGGAGAAGGGGCAGACTGATGAGCTCATCCTTCTGTGCCCCTGCTCTCTCCTACCAGCATGTCTCTTAGTAGCACATGAACACTGCAGTACAACTGTTTGGCTCCTTGTGCTTCTTCTATCTCCCAGTCTCTTCTATACAGGGCTGATAAAGTCAAATTCAGATACTGAAACTAGTTACTTTTAAAAATACATCTAATTATTTTTAATACGTGTTTAACCTCTTCCTATGTATGAACTGACTTACATTGGTAGTCAGTTTATAAGTTTGACAGGGTGTGGCAGCCATGGATGGCTTAACAGTGGTGCATTTTCTCCCATCGCACCGTTTCTTATTATTGTGAGAAATGGATGTAGGGCATTGGCACTGTCACAGTCTATATATAGCTTTGTGTGTCTTTGTACTATGCCATGTGGTCATTACATAGGTTCATAGTTAGTCAGGTTGAAAAAAGACACAAGTCCATCTAGCTCAACCAATTAAAAAAAAAAACACAACCATACTATTCCATATACACAATCCTATACCCACAGTTGATCCAGAGGAAGGTGACAGACCTCAGCAATGCATGATCCAATTTGATACAGCAGGGGGAAAAGTTTCTTCCTGATTCCCCAAGAGGCAATCGGATATTCAACTTTACCTATTAATGGTAGTACCCAGTTATATTATGTACACCTAGGAAAGAATCCAGGCCTTTTTAAAGCAATCTACTGAGCTGGCCAGAACCACCTCTGGAGGGAAACTATTCCATATTTTCACAGCTCTTACTGTGAACAAACCTTTCCGTATTTGGAGATGAAATCTCTTTTCCTCTACACGTAAACAGTGCCGCCTTGTCCTCTGTGATGATCTTAAAATGAATAACTCAGCACCAAGTTCATTATATGGACCCCTTATGTATTTGTACATGTTGATCATATCCCCCCTTAATCTCCTCTTCATCAAGAGAGAATAAATTCAGTTCCTCTAATCTTTCCTCATAGCAGAGCTCCTCCATGCCTCTTATCAATTTGGTTTTCCCTTTACACTTTCTCCAGTTCCCCGACATCCTTTGTTGAAGCCATATACGGCGAAACGCGTCAGGACACAGGCACGCTGTCTCCTGGATGGTCACTGATGTTTTGGCTGAATACCGTATCTGACCCAAACGGACAGAACCTATGCAGGAAATGGTGAGCAGGCAATCCCATCGGGATTATCTATTACATGCTTGAATACTTCTATCTTGATGTAAGCACATTGGATGTTGGGGGTTTTTTGTTGGACTGTGGGTACTAAATAAAGCTCTTTGAAACGGTATCACACTATTGTGCCTCCTATCTTTCCAATGTTTTTATGGGTATGATCTGATCCCCGACTGAGACTGAAAAGCGGAGTTCTTCTGGTGAGAGCAGAGGTGGTCCGGAGAGTCAAGGGTTAAAGCAACCAATGCTTACAGGCGTATTACCACGCTATTTCTGGTGAGTGCCCACTCTTAAGGGGTCACTGATGGTGTGGTGAAGGTTCAGACCGAATCTATTATCTTTGAGCACCGGGAACACCGAATACATAAGGAATAGCTGGTTTACCTTTAATAGAGACTGTTTTGGCGGTATAATGCTCTTATATGAGGACTATATGATCATGATATGCAGAAGACATATTGAGCGCTGCTGAGTGTGATTTATGCTGGACATGTCTGTTTTAGTATTTGTTACATTATATTTTTATCCTTTTTGAGAACTGGTGCCCAAAACTGAACTGCATATGGGGTAGTAGGCAGGATTTCTTAACTAAATAAATAGCTTAAACTAAATAAATAACTGACACCACAATAATTTAAGTTTGGAATAAAAGAGGCCGCGGCCGTTTATTATTTAATTAAAATATAACCAATAACTTTTCAAATATTGATACACACATCAGAAGAAACAACCCAGTTACCACGACCCAGGTTGCCATCAGCAAAGAATTAATACTTCAAAATAATTTATCCAACTGAACTAGAAACATACTTTAACAATAATAAACGTCCCCCTTTGCCGCATGCAAAGGTGACCCTAAAATAATAAACTGACCACGACAAAGTAAAAAGGAAAGGGTGGGGAGGGGAACCGCTCGGCTTCTGCTTCCTGAGGCGATCTGGAGTCCCATCCGTGAGGGACCTCTTAAATGGAGCTACTGGAGGGCTCTGGACCAATCGTGGACAAGAATAGCACCGGCGGGAAAAGCAGGATACAGCAGGTAAGGACCCTAATCTACCTAGATACTTGGACAGCTAGTAACCCGACCAACTATCCAATCAGCTCAAGGATGAGCTGACTGGCCTAAAGTTCCCTAGCAACCCGCATCCTCTCCTAAAGATTTAAGCTACACTATCTGTACCTGCCAATACCCCATAAATAAAAGGGGTTAGTTAACCCCTTTTCTTTTTATTCCAGATGAAGTCTTACTAATGATTTGTACATGGGTAAAATTATATCTCTCTCTCTCTGGAGTCCATATCTCTCTCAATACAAGAAAGGACTTTTCTCGTTTTGCAAACCGCAGCTTGGCAATGCAAGTTATTGACACTGCCAGTATGTGTTCTGGTTTTTATATTATTTTTTATTGCAGATTTTTACCATGCCATTGTTTTTAATAAAGGAACATTCTGCTCGTTAAGAAAAAAAAAAAAGTTTAACTAACATGTACCTGCCTAGAGTTTAGCTTTAAAGCTCAACTTCAAGATATTAGCAACTCCTCCTCCCACCCCCCTCTAACTTACCGCTGGTATTAAAAAAAAAAAAAAAACCCACAACAAATGTTCAATATACTTACCTAAACCTCACCATCACATGATGATCTGCCTCTCTTTTTCTGTTTACTCTTTTTGGTCCCTCTGTGGGTGTCCACATTATGCAGGCAGTGGTGAAGGTGACACTTCCATTGGTTAAGTCCTCTCTCAAAGGTTCCAGAGTCAAGAGAAACATGGGTGTAGTGAGGGGACCAGTGCTCAAGAAGATAATGAGCAGAAAAAAATACCTGGTTCCCAAGGCAGAAAATTAGCTTGGCTCATAGAGGAAACTGTGACTTTGATCCAATAGACTGCAGGATGACTTAGGCAGGCCATAGACGATTCGAATTTCGTTCGAAAATCGCAAATGGCAGTGTTATCGAACGATTTTCGTATCGTTAGTGTGGTATGTAAAACGTTCGATTTTCGTACGACAGCAAAAATTCACATATCCAACATGTTGGTTTTTTTTGCGAAAATCGTCCGAATTTCGTATCATTAGTGGGGGAGTTGTATGATTTCGCCTAACAAAACACAGAACAGTAGGGAGTGTGTCCGGTAGAGATGTGGTTAAAAGGCACAAAAAATAGTGTTTTGTCGTACGATTTTCGGCTCACATTGATGGTACACTCGATGATGTGCACGAGTGCCGCTTTCGTTTATCGAACGATAAATCGTACGTAATTCGAATCGTCTATGGCCTGCCTTAGGGAGAGGTGTTTGAAATCAAGACTGAGGAGCAAAGCAATTGATGCACCATGCACTATTTACAGTTAATTTTTGCCTGAAGTTGGGCTTTAAGGAAGATTAAAAATAAGTGTGAGTTTGCTAGCATAGCACAAATATGATTCCTTCAGCGGCCCTATTTATCCTGTCACAATACACTCTTTCCCTAATTCTCCTAACAAACCACATGGGAGCAGTATGGTCAAGGCTTTCAGAGAAGCCATTCCATTGTTTAAAATACGATGACTGAATCAATCTGTCATACGCTGTCTCAGGCTGGGATTCTAGAACACAAAACTGATGACAAGCAAAATATTTTGCAGAATTTCAGTCTTTCACCTTGCAAATGCCGCTTTGAAAAAAATATCAGGTTGTCATGTCAGAGCATTGTAGAGGGAATCCTTAATAAATCGGATGAAAATGAGACTCTTTCTAGTGCTGATATGTTCAGTGATTGGATAATATGAGGTAAAAGGAGAAAAGATTCTGCACTTGTAAAGGCTCCATTACACATAATCAACTCATAAAAGGATGATGTTGATTTTCCATTTCATTTGTCTGACAAAATGTACTTAAAAATAGGAAAAGACTTAAATGATCTGACGGCTTATTAAATCAGTGAGAAATGCATCTGGCCTCATTGACACACTCACCATAGGGCAGAAAAATAATACTTTTTTCCCTTCTTGCAAATCACTTATCACTGAGAACTCTATACAAGCTTTTTAGTATAATCGTGTTTACTTAGAAAAGCATGACTTTGTTCTACCAATTACATCATTGGCCATTAATCAGGAAGGTACATCAGATACTTTCATGCTTTGCTAAGGTTGCAACAAAAAGCTGGTAAATCATCTTTACAGTGGAAAGCGTTGTCTGACAATTATGGCTCCTTGGTGTTTCGGCAAAATATACATTATATTTTGATATTTTTATAAATAAAATGTTTGCCTCTGCATTATCTATCTATCTATCTATCTATCTATCTATCTATCTATCTATCTATCTATCTATCTATCTATCTATCTATCTATCTATCTATCTATCTATCTATCTATCTATCTATCTATCTATCTATCTATCTATCTATCTATCTATCTATCTATCTATCTATCTTTATACTATATTACCAAACGTATTGGGACGCCTGCCTTTACACACATGTGAACTTTAATGGCATCCCAGTCTTAGTCAGCAGGGTTCAATATTGAGTTTGTCCACCCCTTGCAGATGTAACAGCTTCAACTCTTCTGGGAAGGCTGTCCACAAGGTTTAGGAGTGTGTCTATGGGAATGTTTGACCATTCTTCCAGAAGCGCATTTGTGAGGTTAGGCACTGATGTGGACGAGAAGGCCTGTCTGGCAGTCTCCGCTCTAATTTATCCCAATGGTGTTCTACTGGGTTGAGGTCAGGACGCTGTGCAGGCCAGTCAAGTTCCATCACCCCAAACTCGCTCATCCATGTCTTTATGGACCTTTCTTTGTGCACCGATCCGCAGTCATATTGGAACTGGAAGGACCAACCACAAACTGTTCCCACAAAGTTGGGAACATGAAATTGTCCAAAATACCTTGGTATGCTGACGCCTTAAGAGTTCCCTTCACTGGTACTAAGTGGCCAAGCCCAACTCCAACCCCAGAAAAACAAACGCACACCATAATCCCCCTCGACCAACAATTTGGACCAGTGCACAAAGCAAGGTCCATAAAGACATGGATGAGCAAGTTTGGGGTGGAGGAACTTGACTGGCCTGCACAGAGTCCTGAACTCATGAATATACTTTTGATGCATTCTATTCTTTTTTTTACCTGAATAAAATTTTAATTCTGAAAATTGTTGTAACTTATTCCCTACAGCCTCATCCAAATTTTAAGCATATATTGGATCGAGTTAGAGAAAAGTCACTAGTTTTTTTAATGCATACTTTTTTAGGTCAGTGAATCAAAGGGGTTAATTTACAACAGGAGCTGAGAATGCTAAAGCCCCGTACACAAGTAACGATTGTCGGCCGTAAATATTCGGCCGACGACCGATCGTCCGATTGTAGGCTTGTTAGTATGATGCTTCCGACAGCCGACAGCGCATTTTCTGCCGAACAGAATCTGTCGTGCAGGCATTAAAATTTTTGTTGGCCAACACCAGAACGGCCGATTGTTCCTCAGTCAGTACAGATTTCGGCCGACAGACAGCAGATTAGCAAGACTGGGCATGCTCAGAGAAGAAAAAAGACAAGGAAAGTTAACCATCACATGACATCACTTCTGCAGTCGGCTGTTGTTGGCCGACAAAATTTGTGTGCAGTCTTTTGCAGTTTTCAACAGACACGACAGCCCTGGACAAAAGACGGCCGATCGTTCGGCCGACATTCGGTACGTGTGTACGGGCCTTAGTTAACCACTCTACAACCGCTCACAGTAATACTACTGCGGCAGAGTGGTTCGTTATCGTCCAGCCACGTAGTATTAACGTGACTGGACACTCCCCCTGCTGGGCGGCGCTTGCGCGCCGCCGGAGGCTCGCTCCCGCTGTTTTCATTCACAGCGGGAGTCGGGCCAGGGGAGGAGCAGCGGCGATCGCCGCTGCTCTTACCCAATCGTCGGGGATCGAGTCTGGAGATCTGCCCGCTGTGTGTAAACACAGCGGGCGGATCTCCATAGTGACAGGGAGTGACAGATCGGACTGTTCAGCATAGCTGGACATCCGATCTGTCCATGACTCACACAGTCACCTCCCCCCCTACACGTCAGTAAGCACCAGGCATACATTAACCCCTCCCTCTCCAATAAAATTAACCCCTTCCCTGCCAGTGTCATTTTTACAGTAACAGTGCATATTTATAGCACTGATTACTGCAGTAATGTCACTGGTACCCCCAAAAGTGTCAAAAATGTCAGTCAGGGGTCCGGTCTGTCCGCCGCAATGTCGCAGTCCTGCAAAAAAAATCGCAGATCGCCGCCATTACGCGTTAAAAAAAAAAACACCAAAAATGACAGAAATCTTTCCCTTTGTTAGTAAACGCAATAACTTTTGCGCAAACCAATCAAAATATGCTTATTGCGATTTTTTTTACCAAACATAGGTAGCAGAAAACAAATTGGCCAAAAATTTTTTAAAAAATTGGTTTTTACATCTTTTTTGGGGGGAATTTCATATAAAAAAATGTTAAAAATATTGTTATTTTTTCAAAATAAACGCTCTTTTTTTGTTTATAGCGCAAAAAGTAAAAATCGCACAGGTGATCAAATACCACCAAAAGAAAGCTCTGTTTGTGGGAAAAAAAGGACGTAAATTTCGTTTGGGTACGGCGTCGCACGACCGCGCAATTGTCAGTTGAAGTCGCACAGCGCCGAATCGTGTGGCCTGGACGGAAGACAGCAAAATCCTCCGGTGGTAAAGTGGTTAATAAAATGAAGCTGTGTCCACAAGCATACAATCATGCAAAACAAAGTCCTGTGTTTTTAAACTTCCCTACATAGAATTGGCTATTTAAGGTGAGCATCTCTTCGTTTTATTAACTAAACTAACTGCACATTCTTTTTTTAAATCATTCCTAGTGCATTGATCAAAAGACAAGGAACTAGCCTGACAGCTAGGAGTCTCACATTTTCAGACTGTGGGGTCAACAACTGCAACCTCTGTAGTACTATCATGACAGGTGTATTTTGGATGCCATAAAACAAAGACTTAAAGATTAACTCACAGCTTGCGATTTGTGCGATCTGTAAAATAAAACAAAACCATATAATGAATGTCATTAGAATTATCGCCCCTTTGACACATCTGCAGTACAATTTATTTTGCTTGCTACCAAAACATTTGGTATGTGACTTTCCAGCACAGCACTTCTTGCATAATTAAAATGTAACTCCAGGCAAAAAAAAACCCCAAAAAAACAAAAAACTGTCCCAGCACAAAACCACAATATGCCTGCTGGGGTTGTTATACTGTATTCCTTGAAATGATATAATGTGGAGTTAGCTGAGGGCAATATACTTGTCTGCAATCCCTCCCAATAAATAGCCCACTTAGCTGCTCAGCAGAAATAGAAAATGTTCAAATAAATCTACAGCATATATTATTACTACATACTAGAACTATGCCTTATATTACATCTATCAATATATTAGGAAACCTTTAAAATACAAACTTCATGCTAAAGTAACTCTGTCATATTACTCTTTTTTTCCAAACAATGGGATTGAGGGTGTGCTTGGACAGAATTATAGCAGAAAAAAGTGCATATTTTAAACATTAATACTTGGATAGGGTAAGTATAAAGAAGTATTTTCAATTTGTTTTTTCTTTTACCTAATTTGATTACTTATTTAACTGCTTTCTTCCAAAGCCTATTCTGACACTTTTCACATAAGTATAAAGTAAAAATCAGCTTTTGTTTGCAAGAAAATTACTTAGAACCCCCAAACATATGTATATATAATGTTTGGGGGTTCTAAGTAATTTTCTTGCAAACAAAAGCTGATTTTTACATTATACTTATGTGAGAAGTGTACACACACAGTAGGGAAAATAATAATTTGATCCCCTGCAGATTTTGTAAGTTTGCCCACTTACAAAAAATGAAGGATCTATGATTGTTATAGGTGTATTTTAAATAAAAGAGACAGAATATTAAGCAAAAATCAAGAAAAAAAACAATGATACAAATGTTATAAATTGAGTTGCAGTTCAGCGAGTAAAATAAGTATTTGATCCCCAAGCAAAACATGAATTAGTACTTGGTGGAGAAACCCTTGTTGGCAAGACGTTTCTTGTAGGGTGTTATCAGGTTTGCACACATCTCAGTAGTGATTTTGGTACACTCTTCTTTACAAATCTTCTTTAAATCCTTAAAGTGGAGTTTATACTTACCTCCATCTTCTCGCTCCGGGTCACCTGAAAAACAAATGGATAATCGCAATTTTTTTTTTTTTTTTTTTACTTACCTCGTATAGAAGAAAATATACTCACCTTACTTCCTTCTTCCTCCCCTCGGCGACCACGACGATTCGTCACTTCCTGGGTTTGCAATGATTCCCGGGAGCTGAACGTCATCGCTCCCAGGAATCAATGCGCCTGCACCAGCCCCGCCGTCACTTCCGGTGCGCGCGCGTCATTCCCTTCTAAACAGCTTCTGGGCATGCCCAGAAGCTGTGGAGGGATGACGCGCACGCACCGGAAGTGACGGCGGGGCCGGTGCAGTGCATCGTGGGACCGAAGAAGACGGAAGAGGACGCAGAAGAGGATCGCGCTGGCTTCAAGCTGCCCACACCTGAGATGGCAGTGCTGGATAATACTTTTTCAAGGTAAGTATTTCTCCTAAAAGGTAGGTAAGTGCAACCCGGGACAGATCAGAGGCTAGCCATTGTGGAATGTACTAGCCCTGACTGTCCCGGGGGTATTTTTATTAAAAAATGTATTCCCAGGGTGGAACTCCGCTTTAAGGTTTCTTGGCTGTCACTTGGCAATTCATATTTCAGCTCCCTCCATAAATTTTCTATAGGATTAAGGTCTGTAGAATGGCTAGGCCACTCTATGACCTTAATGTGCTTCTTTTTGAGCCACTTCTTTGTTGCCTTGGCAGTCTGTTTTGGGTCATTGTCATGCTGGAAGCCATCTTCATTGTTCTGGCTGAGTTAAGAAGGTTCTCCTTCAAGATTTTACAATACATGGTCCCGTCCATTGGCCCCTCAATGCGGCAAAATCGGTCTGTACCTTTAGCAGAGAAACAGCCCCAAAGCATAACGTTTCCACCTCTGTGCTTGACTGTAGGTACAGTGCCTTGCGAAAGTATTCGTCCCCTTTGAACTTTGCGACCTTTTGCCACATTTCAGGCTTCAATCATAAAGATATAAAACTGTAATTTTTTGTGAAGAATCAACAACAAGTGGGACACAATCATGAAGTGGAACGAAATTTATTTAATATTTCAAACTTTGTTAACAAATAAAAAACTGAAAAAGTGGGCGTGCAAAATTATTCAGCCCCTTTACTTTCAGTGCAGCAAACTCTCTCCAGAAGTTCAGTGAGGATCTCTGAATGATCCAATGTTGACCTAAATGACTAATGATGATAAATAGAATCCACCTGTGTGTAATCAAGTCTCCGTATAAATGCACCTGCACTGTGATAGTCTCATAGGTCCGGTTAAAGCGCAGAGAGCATCATGAAGAACAATAATCACAACAGGCAGGTCCAAGATACTGTTGTGGAGAAGTTTAAAGCCGGATTTGGATACAAAAAGATTTCCCAAGCTTTAAACAGCCCAAGGAGCACTGTGCAAGTGATAATATTGAAATGGAAGGAGTATCAGACCACTGCAAATCTACGAAGACCTGGCTGTCCCTCTAAACTTTCAGCTCATACAAGGAGAAGACTGATTAGAGATGTAGCCAAGAGGCCCATGATCACTATGGATGAACTGCAGAGATCTACAGCTGAGGTGGGAGACTCTGTCCATACAACAATCAGTCGTATACTGCACAAATCTGGCCTTTATGGAAAAGTGTCAAGAAGAAAGCCATTTCTTAAAGATATCCATAAAAAGTGTCATTTAAAGTTTGCCACAAGCCACCTGGGAGACACGCCAAACAATTGGAAGAAGGTGCTCTGGTCAGATGAAACTAAAATTGAACTTTTTGGCAACAATGCAAATCGTTATGTTTGGCGTAAAAGCAACATAGCTCATCCCCCCGAACACACCATCCCCACTGTCAAACATGGTGGTGGCAGCATCATGGTTTGGGCCTGCTTTTCTTCAGCAGGGACAGGGAAGATGGTTAAAATTGATGGGAAGATGGATGGAGCCAAATACAGGACCATTCTGGAAGAAAACCTGATGGAGTCTGCAAAAGACCTGAGACCGGGACGGAGATTTGTCTTCCAACAAGACAATGATACAAAACATAAAGCAAAATCTACAAAGGAATGGTTCACAAATAAACATATTCAGGTATTAGAATGGCCAAGTCAAAGTCCAGACCTTAATCCAATCAAGAATCTGTGGAAAGGACTGAAAACTGCTGTTCACAAACGCTCTCCATCCAACCTCACTGAGCTCGAGCTGTTTTGCAAGAAGGAATGGGCAAAAATTTCAGTCTCTATGTGCAAAACTGATAGAGACATACCCCAAGCGACTGTAATCGCAGCAAAAGGTGGCGCTACAAAGTATTAACTTAAGGGGGCTGAATAATTTTGCACGCCCAATTTTTCAGTTTTTTATTTGTTAAAAAAGTTTGAAATATCCAATAAATTCCGTTCCACTTCATGATTGTGTCCCACGTGTTGTTGATTCTTCACAAAAAATTACAGTTTTATATCTTTATGTTTGAAGCCTGAAATGTGGCAAAAGGTTGAAAAGTTCAAGGGGGCCGAATACTTTCGCAAGGCACTGTAGGGTGTTCTTAGGGTCATAGTCAGCATTTTTTTCCTCCAAACAGGGCAAGTCTGGTTAATGCCAAAGAGCTCAATTTTGGTCTCATCTGACCACAGCACTTTCTCCCAATCCTTCTCTGAACCATTTAGATGTTCATTGAAAAACTTCAGATGGGCCTGTACACGTGCCTTCTTAAGGAGGGGCACCTTGTGGGTGATGCAGGAATTCAATCCATGGTGGTGTATTGTGTTACCAATAGTTTGTTTGGGGACTGTGGTCCCAACTGCCTTGAAATAATTCATAAGCTCCTCCCATGTAGTTCTGGGCTGATCTCTCATTTTTCTCATGATCATTCTTACCTCATGAGGTGAAATTGTGCATGGAGCTCCAGACTGAGAATGATTGATGGTTATTTTCTATTTCTTCCATTTGTGAATCTTTGCTCCAACAGTTGTCAACTTTTTATGAAGATTCTTGCTAATGGTCTTGTAGCCCATTCCTGCCTTGTGCAGGTCTAAAATCCTGTCCCTGACGTCCTTTGACAGCTATTTGGTTTTGTCCATGATAGTGAGGTTTGAATGGAAGAACGAGATTCTGTGGACAGGTGTCTTTTATACACATAACAAGTTGTCATTAGGAGCACCTTCTTAAATTAACAGGACTAATCTAAGAGCACATGCTGTAGCCTGTCTGTAGGAGACAATCATTTTTGTTGGTTGGTAGGGGATAAAACACTCATTTTACTCACTGAACTGCAACTCAATTTATAACATTTGTTCTGGATTTTTTTCTGGATTTTTGGTTGATATCTTGTCTCTATTATTTAAAATACACCTATGATAACAATTATAGACCCTTAATTTTTTGCAAGTGGGCAAAAAAAAAAACATATACACACTTCAACAGTTGTTAGCTATGCCTTTTTTTAAAAAACAAATTCAATTATGGCATCAATGTGGGGTGTTATGTTTCCCCTGAAGGTGACAGTAGTCGCCCCATTGTTGATGTCATCATGTTACGGACCTTTCATACTCTTTATGCGGATAAACAATTTTACTTCCAGCACAATGACAGACCACCTCACTACCACCGAGACGTGAAAGCCTATCTCGATTACATTCTTCCAGGATATTGGATAGAATGTAGAGGTGCTGCCGAATTCTCTCAACATTCCCCAGACTAAAGGATGTAGTGTACCATAGAAAACCACCTACACTGACTGCACTATGGGAAGAAATTGAAACATCATGCAGAACAATTCATGTGGACACTCTAGTTAATGTTTTTATTGCAGTTGTTTGCCGAAATTGAAAGTGTCTGGATGCTAATAATGCCAATTTGAGCACCTAATGTGATTGCATAATTCAAACATGACTTACTGCTACCCTTTGATGTTTATATAAATCTAGTAATAACATTTTGTATGCATATATTTTTCATGTTGATGTTGTTCATGTGTGTATACATTTTTTGGGCCCCTCTATATATATATATATGTAAGCAGAGACCATAGAGAAAAAAATGGAGAACAACATCCCATGTGATAGCATGGGCAGTAACAGGTACTCTTTCCTGAGACATCGGAGGTATATTAGATCCCAGATCTCTCCTCTGCACTTAATAGCATCTGGTCAAGCCTAGATTGGTTTGATTAGATTCTTTCACCAACCTGTAAAGGCCTGTTTACATTAAATGGAAGTGACTAAATACTCATCATTTTCCATTTTCTTAGACCACATAGATGATTAGGGATGTTCCAGGCCTTGGTCATCTCTATGGTAGGGCAGTGGAACCCAGAGAGATGGGAGTGCCTGAGAAGGTGGCGGGAGGGGGAGGGACCCCTTTCCGCTGCATGCAAAAGTGATCCAGCGGCTTTTTAGCCACTAGGATTGTTTTTACATGAAAGAGCATCACCGGATTAAGTCTTGGCCCCATATAACCACATCAACCAGAGGATGTACAAGTACGTCCTTTTGGAGGCAGTGGTTAACGTTGCTATTGTGGTTGTTGCTGGGTTGTTGTTATTGGTGTTTACTTACTAGGTGTTTTTAGTCCTGGATATTTTTTTTTTTTTTTGCTGATTAAGTGTTTGGAGAACTAGGTGTTTTCCAATGAAAATATGTAAGGGGGTAGTGTGCTATATAAGTGGAATAGTAGAAAGTATGCTCATTTTGAGTGTGAGTGCAGTGGACAAAAGTGCATAGTTTTAACACCATTAGGTTGAAAACAGTAGGAGTTTGAAGATAGTAAATGGTCCATGCTAATTACCTGGTGCTTGATCATACTACTAACTTTTGAACACATTGGATTTAGTTCAGTTCAACACTCGTCTGCCAGTTGTTTTCAGTTGTACTCTGAAAACTCTTGTTTTTATGCAGATTGCCAAGCTATGTGGTGACATTGTTTGTCCACATTCCTTGGTTTGTTTCCTTTAGTCTGAGATCATAAGGCTATCTAAGCCAATTTATTCTATTATCAGTTACCTTGCAAAAAGTCACCACTTCTTCAGAGACTGTACAGGAGTGGACATCTATACAGTGACTGTACATTGTGGACATCTGTGGGGTCTTGATGAACAAGGACCCTGAAACATATACATGTAGCTTTTGGGGTATCATTGAATAACCCTAAAGTGCTCTTTCTAAACTGGATTGCAGTACAGAAGTTGCAAACATAGCGGTCTGTGAAAATGACGACTATTCTGTATCTGATTTTAGGAATGCGGCCAGTGTCGTTGATGAGGTTTCTAAAAAAAAAAGTCTTCTTCTTGTTAGTGATTCAACTATAAGAGGTGTCTCTTTAAGAAATGGTGTGGTGGTGACAAAAGATGTTAGGTATTTGCTTGGTACTGTACAGGATCTCATGGTACTGTAGTACCATAAAAATGGGGGCAGTGAGTTTTTGAAAAGTGGTCCATCCAGTATTTTTTGTGTGATCCAGTGTGAAAATTTAATTGCACAGAACGGCAAATCAATCACTCGGAAATGCAGACCGCATTCCTGTGCAATTCAGGTGTGAACCCCTAGTGCCCTAACATGCTTGGGATAAACATATACAAAAGGTTACAAAACAAATACAAAAACAAAAAAATAAAAACAGACTTGATGCACACTTTTTTTTCTGCTATCTCCCTTCCATGTTTCTATGTAACTTTTAACTTTAATAACAATTCTACATCCTTGCCTGGGATCTTTTAACTCTTTCAACTCTTTCATGACCAGTGGAATTTAAATTTAGACACCCAAACCAAATACAGCACCATCAATATGCCTCTGTTAACTTGACAATAACTCTGTTTTGCCTACCTAAATCATGTTTTCTTGATCATAAAATGATTTTTGATTTTTTTCAGCTTTAAAAATTTTATTATATTTTGTTATGTATTTATTTTTTTGTCTGTGTTTCACTGTAGCAGCTGCAGCAGGATGTTATTGTGCCTTGATAAATTAAGCCTCGGTTTACACTAGGGCGACCTGTGAGGCGACCTGGTCGCCTCACAAGTCGCCTCCCATAGGGAAGCTGCGGACCCGTTCTAATAGGAGCGACACAAGTCGCTCCGACCTAGAAAAAGGGTCCGGAGCTTCTTTGGGGCGACCAGGAGGCGACCGCCATAGACTTCAATGTTATGAAGTTCGTGGCGGCCGCTCCGAGGTCGCGGCGCGCTGCTCGCACCGCGATCTCGGAGGTCGCCCCGGGAAGTAGCGTCGCGGTAGTGTGAACCGGCGCTTATAGATAGACACAGTTGCAAAGTGTAAATAAAAAGTGTTTTCTATATACAGTGCTCGGGCTGCAGCTATGTGGATCCATCTGTGGTGTATGTGCTGAAAAAATATGCAGTAAATGTGTAGCTGCGCCCACCCCTATGTACAGTATATGCAACCAAATGTAAACCTCTATTTAAAACAATATTAATAAAGTACTAACACTCCACACAAACTGGAAATTTAACAATATTGGGTAGTGCAAACAGTCCACAATAGCAACAAATCACAGAAAAGTCCAATATGTGCTTCTTAGGCCCCTTTCACACCTGTCCGCTCCGTCGTCAGACTCCGTTCTGCTCAGCGGGGGATCGATCCGCCGATCCCCACTGAGCAAGCGGATGACAGCTCTGTCTCCGCTCTGTGTGCGGAGATGGAGGTGTCAGATCCCAGCTGTCCTCTATGGTGGAATCGGATGACCGCATGTCCGTTCTCATCCAATCCGATCCGCCAGACGGATGGAAAAAAGGGTTTTTATTTGTCTGGATTTGATGGACAGGATCGGATCGGATGTCAGCGGAGGACATGTGCCCCATAGAGATGCATGGGGCATCCGTTCAGATCCACCTGAAAAACTGACAGGTGGATCAGAACGGTCCACATGTGTGAAAGGGGCCTTATTGTCCATTTACCATTGCCTTCTTGTCCTTTATTCGTGCTTAACATGCGTTGCACCACCAAACAAAAAGTGTTTATCTTCCACCAAGCAAATTGCTCACTCAGCAGATAATAAAAATTAAAAAGCGTTGTTTATATAGTCTCCACTTTCTCCACTTCTCGAGGGATAACTCGATTACTTGGAAAGTTCACCTCTCTCATCCACTCATGTAATTAAAAAGGCATATAATTGCGCAACATGTTTATTAGAATATGAGATTCATTGCATATACAATAAATTGCTTACACACACATTAGTGTGCCTCTAGACCGGCACTCAGTCATTCATGCAAGCCAGTACAGGTTCTCAACCCACTGCGCTGATATCTTAGTCAGCCTGCGTTCCAAATACACAGGATGCTCCTAACCAAGGACTGGATGTGACATGTGTGTTGCCCCACTATGTCTCAACGCATTTTGCCTTAATGTGTCATCATGATAATACATTATTTATGCGAAATGCATTGAGGCATAGTGGGGTGACACGCACATCACATGGCTGTCACAGTGATCACATAAATGGGAGATAATCAGACCATTTCCAGAATGTTTTTTTTTTTTTTGGGTCCAGGTGCTGTCAGTGACAGCACAGTCTCAGAACTAAAGCCCCGTACACACGTACCGATTGTCGGCCGTAAATATTCGGCCGACGACTGATCGGCCGATTGTAGGCTTGTTAGTATGATGCTTCCGACAGCCGACAGCGCATTTTCGGCCGAACACAATCAGTCGTGCAAGCATTAAAATTTTTGTTGGCCAACACCAGAACGGCCGATTGTTTGCCAGTCGGTACAGAATTCGGCCGACAAACAGCAGATTAGCAAGACTAGGCATGCTCAGAAAAGAAAAAACACACAGAAACATGACATCACTTCTGCAGTCGGCTGTTGTTGGCCGACAAAATTTGTGTGCAGTCTTTTGCAGTTTTCAACAGACTCGACAGCCCTGGACAAAAGACGGCCGATCGTTCGGCCAACGATCGGTACGTGTGTACGAGGCTTAAGAGCCTGTACTTCTAGATCCTAGTTCCAGAGTGGAATGTAAATGAATACTGTATTTCCTCACCCAGCCTGTACTGCCAATCATGGTTATGCACATCTTCACTGTTTTATCTGATCACTCAGAAACTAGCTATGAAGCAATATTTTCATTGAAACATAACTGCACCGATTTCCTAAAAATAAATCTTCACCCAGGTTTTTATTGTTGCCAGTGTGCGAGAGATTTCCCTTACTTTGGAGAGCTTTTTTTCTTACTTCCGTTATGTATAGAACAGGAAATGAAACAATGAAACACATGAGGAAGAAAAAAAAAGCAAAATGTGTATAGCCCTTCCTAACCCTTATCCAAAAATAGAAAAAAAATATCTGGTTTTAGATACATTTTAATTATTCTTAAAATGTCTCAACATCATTCTTTCCCTAAAAATGAGACTTTCAGGTTCATTTAACCACTTTAATACAGGGCCCTTTAACCCCCTTCCTACCCAGGCCAATTTTCAGCTTTCAGCGCTGTCAAACTTTGAATAACGATTGCGCAGTCATGCTACACTGTACCCATATGAAATTTTTATCATTTTTTCACACAGATAGAGCTTTATTTTAGTGGTATTTAATCACCGCTGTTTTTTTTATTTCTTACTAAAAAAAAAAAAAAAAAAAAAAGATATAAAATTTTGAAAAAAAAAGTTTTTCTAATTTTTGTCAGTAAGTTTTGAAAATAAGTAATTTTTCTCCTTCACTGATGTGCGCTGATGAGGCAGCACTGATGGGCACTGATAGGTTGTACTGATGGGCACTGTTGGGGTGGCATTTATGGGCACTGATGAGAAGGTACTAATATGCCGCAATGATGGGCACTGAAAAGCGGCACTGATGGGTGGCACTGATGGGCACTAACGGGCAGCACAGATGAGCAGGCAATGATGGGCCCTGACTAGCAGCACTATGGGCACTGATTGTGGGAACTGTGGGCACTGCTGGTGGGCACTGTGGGCACTGATTGTGGGCACTGATTGTGGGCACTGATGGGCACTGTTTTTCTACTTTTCTGTAATCAGGGCGCTGATTGGCTCTCCTCGCCACACAATCTGACAGTGTGACAGTGTGAGGTGAGGAGAGCCGATAAACGGCACTTCCTCATTTACATGTGACCGGCTGTGATTGGACACAGATGATCACAAGGGGAAAGAGCCACATCATTGGCTCTTTACCAAGATAGGGGTCAAGCCGTGTCCTAGCAACACAGTGCGGCCATGATCGCTGCACTGCACGGCTCCGCTGGCACGGGAGAGAGGCTGTTCTGGGGCACCGTCATATGACGTCATCCCAGAACGAGAGCCACACCGCTCTGCCATCATTTGATGGTGGGCGGGCGGCAAGTGGTTAAGATGTGTCAACCTATTTGGAAAAAAAAGTAAGAGCCCCCTTTTTTCCTGAAGGTTATATTGAAGTCTATACTAGTTTTTATTTTTAGTAGCTAGAAATTGTGGGTACACCTGCTATAACAGTATCACTGATCACATCCATGCAAGGGTTCCAGGCTTGTAAATCTAAAATATTGGAGTAGCAGTCTTTCAACTACTGACTACATATGATAAATATTCCTTAACATTCTCTTATGTTTTAGTTCCACTCCTTACATCTTCCTATCTCCAACTTAAAATTAACATACATCACAAGGCCTAGTAATAAAAAGCAGAATAGTGAGGTACAATCCCTTTTCCAATTAATTAAAACTAACATTTCTTTGGCTCTTGTAGTGTGGCAGGACCTTGTTAGTTCTTAACTTTAGAAGAGTTACAATAAAAAACTATTGCAACTTCTATAACTGTACCTTCTAGAGAATATCTCCCTTGTGTTCTAATGTTACACTTTTTTATGATTTTTAAAATATTTTGATAAGATATACCAATTAAAAAAACATAGAGAAAAAATAAGGTCAGTTTATTTTATCTGTATTTCAAATAACAAAGTCAAGTATAGCATTTCCAATAGATGGCATTTCAGCACAAAGTTTCATTGATACAATCTAATTTGCATAAAACTCTTTTCAGTCTGTGTAGTTTTTGTATGTGCTTATTCCACCTGTCTGTTTAATTTTCATGCCATTACTGTTTCTGACTAAGCTCGACCAAGCTTCCTTCTGGCGGGCTAAGAAATCCCCTCAAAAAACTCTATGGACCATTTGTGTGTTTTGCTTGGTATCATTGTCGTCTTTCAGTGTCTGTTCTATAACAGAATTGCTCCAGCAACTACGAGTTTCCAGCCCCTTTAGAATACTAGATGGCTTGGACTTAAAAAAAAAAAAAAAATGAAAGCGTTTGAAAATGCATTGTTAGTATAGATATGATTTTAAGATGCTCTATAGTGAAAAAAAGGCCAAACCATAAAGCCTTGGAAAAGTGAATAAAAGTAGAATAACAAATGCTAGAACACAAGAGCTAAACCAAATATTTTTCAAAAGTATATTGGGGCCATGGCTGAGCTTTCATTAGACCCGATAGGATCCAGTAAACTCTTTAATGCAATGATTAAAATGTATGGTAAAAATAAGCTTGGTATAGTTAATTAAAACAATAATTTTAGTGCAACAAATGAAATAGTTTTTTAGAATTCACTTTTGATACTTGTTTTAAGGCATTGTTTATTGCCATGGTGTGCAAAAAAAAAAAAATAGTAATTACAGGAGAACATTAGCAGTTCACATATCAGCTGTTTACTCTGGTGACTTTTCGTTTGACATATGACACATGTTGACCCTATGGTGGGTAAAGAAAAGGTGCATTTTGTCAATATGTACTTTTAATACACCCAAGCTACAGCACTGTTACTCTCAAAGTTCTGTCAGCTTTACTTTACAGGTTGATACTTGAAAAAAAAATAGGCTGCCAATGTTTTTCAATGCAGGATATAATGCACCAAAGAACGGTAGATTAGCATACTTGCAGTTCCCAGTATTTTATAGTGAAAAGCAATGAGTAAGCATACTGGAGAGATGCTGAAGATGCTCCTCTTTTACACAACAGCAGAACTAAGGGCCATCTGTCTCTCCTTTTAGTAGCCCAGGATTTAATTTTGTATAACTGTTCAGCAACAAACTTTTGTTGTTCTGGAAAATACAAATGATCATTCTAAAACTGCCAGCCACTGAGGTCCTCTTAATCGTTAAGGTGCACAAATTCACTAAATAAAAATGTCATAAAAGAAATATAGAAGCTGCCATTTCTTACCTCTCTTTATAAAAATTCTCAGCAAATTTCATGTCTTCATTGTTGCTTTTCATATTGGCTGGCCCAAGATAATTTCATATATGTTAGCACTTAGAGATGCAGACAGTGTGGCACAGAAGATGGGTTGAGTTGAACAGGGCATAATTTACCCAGAAGAGGAGTGATGGTCAGGAATGGAGGAGGACACAGAGTTGCTGAATCATGGAGAGGGTACTGTGTCCTGTAGTGACATAGAGGTCACTGGAAAAAGCTATGGAAAGCAGCAGGATCTTTGAGACTGACAGACACTGCTGAAAATGTTCGTTTCTAAGAATATTTCAGTGGACGATTTCTCGTCAACTAAGCTGATTTCAGCCGTTTGGACAGTAGGAGCGTTAAAAATGTACTCTCTTTATTTGCAGGGTGAGCTTTTTGCACAATTTGAATTTTCATTTTCCCAACAGGGTCAATTTAAGTGTATTTTTTTCTTCATTTTGTGTGGATACTTCTGAGAAATAGATTAACAGTCAATGGTTGAAACAAACACCATTGTCATTATCATCAACATAAAACAGTGCACTGGATTCCTAAAGTACAACCGTTTACAGAATTTTCTATTAATTTACTTATTCAACTTACTGATTCAGAATAATCTAATTTACATAATTTTAAAACTCAGATCTTTAGACTCTACAGGAGAGGAAACATTGCAGTCAGCACTCTGCTGGGTAAACTGTCAGAAAAAAATAATTTTCAAGTCAAGTTTAGATCATTAGGATCAGTTTTAGTGAGCTTAAATATATATTAATATTTGATTATCCCCAAGTTCAATCTAGTATATAGTTTCTATTTTAAAGAATTGCTGAGATAGGCTGAAATGCCCCACATCCTTATCCAGCCCCAGCAGAGCAGAAGTGCAATGATTCAGTAGTTAACAACCTTTCTGTACAGATTCACTTCAGGTTTTCTTAGAATAATAGAACAATTCCCAGTTCTAATTGTTAATATGTCACCATCATATTATTATCAATTAAGGTGTTAATGATCATGCTAATGAATATTTATTGCAAGACTAGAGATCCAGCCATCATTCCTTTATTTGCAATCACTCCTGAAGAGATGAGATTGCTCCATAAACCATTATTCATTCATGCACCCTTATACAGGCCTAATAGATAAATGGGAAAAGTATGAAATGTAAGTTAACAATGGATTTTAAAGGAAATGTATATTGTTTTAGACATTTTTTTAAATGTGGTTACATTTATCTGCAATTTAAATGTATTCATATACGATACCATTAAAAATGAAAACCTCTGTTTATAATTAACAGGGAACTCGATAGGATAGAAACATGGGATCTACTACTGTCAACAAGTTTCAGATGCCTGGGTTGTTATCATTATCCTTTAAGCTTGGTTCACACTGCCGTGACTTAGGATCCAACTTGTAAGACTCCAAGACGAGTGACATGTGAAATCCCATTTTAGTCAAGGAGAGCTGTCTTAATTAGCACTACTGAAGTTGCTCCAACTTTAAAAAAGGTTACTGTACTACTTCAAAGCGACTTCTATCTAAATTGTGACTATTGACTTTAATGGAAGTTGTCTCCAAGTCGGATCCTCATCTTAAATTATATGATTTTAATCCGACATTACAGGAAGATTACATTGGAATTCCCTGAAGTTGCTTCAATGTCGCACCGAAGTCACGTCAAAGTCACCTGGCAAAGTCACACTGTAAGTCACGCACCTTTCAGGTCGCAGCAGTCTGAACCAAGCCTTAGTGAGTTTTTTACGCAGGATGCAGATCAGAAGACCCACTTTTCTGAGTACTTGCTTTGCTCTCATTCACTAAAAATGAAAGCAGGAATAATTACGAGAGCGGGAGCTTGCACTTCTAAAAACAAGACTGCAGTGTCAGCTCAAATGTTTGAAAAGATCCTTTTTTTAATAAAGTTGTATATATGCACGTATATATCCACAGCCATATCCACATATACAGGCTGTGTTTTCTGAATAAACTTGTAAACATAAAACAAAATAAAAAATAAAACTGACAATAAATTGTCCTTTGCAATACAAGTAACATTAATGTTTATAACATCTGTCTATAATGCTACGTCTATCCATTCATGAATTAATTTTATTCATTTTTAGGTTACTACAATTTTTCTATTTTTGCATTCCGTTTGTTAACAGACCTGTCAGTTTTAGCTGTCGATGTGCCACAGAATGAGGCCCACAGTTATACTATACAGTTGGTAGGCTGCAGCTGCAGTAGAAAGATACAGAATGGAAGGTTAAGACCAAAAAGAAAAAGGGGCTTGTTCACTGAACTGACTGGCAGTTCGTGAGACACCCAATTTGGGACTTTTAAGGTGAATGGGGTTGGCACAGACAGATAAGACTTAATTGTATAAAAACATATTTATTGAATTAGGAATAAAATAAAATAGGTGCAAACATGTACATTGTAAAGTTGAATGCATAGATAATACATTGAGGAGATAATATCTCGTGAACAGAAGAGGAATGTGTAAACAGTGGGGTCCTACATGTTTCGCCAGATAACTAGCTTCTTCAGGGACCACATGATGTTTCACCTCTTAACACAATTCTATGCATTAACAGAAAAAAAGGAGGAGATATTAGTTTGCGACCATAACATACATATAAACAGATTAATTTCAGTTTAAGTTCAACGTATGTACGTATTAAAGTGCTTAACACTTACCAACATACAGAAGTTGGGAGTAAACATTCAACTGTGTTGCACCATAGGTCATGTATACCCAGGAGGTGCTAAGCCATCCTTGGGGTCTCCGGGGGGCACTGAGCAAAAAATAGGTAGGCTGCAGCTGCAGTAGAAAGATACAGAATGGAAGGTTAACTTTTTTTTACATACATTTACATACATTTTTGCATAAAATATAATATAAACATAAGAAGGTTATTCAATTATTAGGAGGACAGACAGGGTAATCTATCACAATGACCATGATTGCTTAACATTAGATGAAGAAAGGTGCCATTTTAAATGGGTCACGTATACAAAAAGTACCTATGTCCTTATAAAATAGAAGAGGAACTACTATGTAAGAAAAAATGGACTGAGGCTAATGTGGACTTTCATACAAAGGCGCGACAACATCATTATATGTAATTCTTCAGTGCATATGAACCAACATGCTGTGACATGTGCAATTGTGCAAGTGAAGTGATATCAGGTGGAAAAAACCAATCCACCTCTGTAAAAAACACTGTGCAGTGTCCCACAAAACAAATATAAAAAATGGGTGAATTATCTTCCACCAAAGTGTGTGGCCAAAATGCACGCTCACCTTCAGTATAAAAAGACAAAGCCTTTGAATATCCTATATCTCCTTTGACTGTCTTCATATAGCAATCAGCTCAATTTATATAAGAAAGAAGAAAGGTCCAAATTAAAGTATCAATCAAAGACTTTATTTCCTTAAAAACACTTCTCACTTACATCTATGTGAGAGTTAACCTTCTGGTACATTGTTCCCCTGACAAGTCAGTAGGTAATTTGCAGTTCAAGTTTCCAATAACAGCCGGTACTCTCACCGCGGCTACTACTGACAAGATGCAGCCGATGTTTCCGATCTCTCCCCTCGCCGGAGAGACAGCTTGAGGGTGATGACAGACTGTGTGTAGGAATGCTTCAAGTCACAAGCTCCTCCTCCGCGTTATGTCACAGACACGTGACATCCTCAGGCAATAATACTTTATTTTCATCTGAGGTTGCTGAGGTTTCTCACTTTCTCATTGCCTTAAGAATCCCTACAGTGGATGGACTCTTAGGTTTGAGAGTTTGTTTCTCTTCCTTGGACTTTATAGTGTTAAGATCATGTTGCGCTGCACTTTCTTTTAAATAAAAATGGGCAAGACCAGCCCTTAAATGAAGAAAAAGCAAGAAGAGGTGTCCTTAAAAGCTCTTCACTTCAAGCGAGACCCTACACAGGGTATTTATTTGAGGGACAAAACATTGGTTTGACCTCATCAGGTATATGCAGATCAATTATGATTCCCAATCAATAGACAGAATGTCCTAAATTGAGAAAGAGTCCAGTAAAGGGTAACACAATTAACAAGAGGACTGGAGGGAGCTAATACCTATTAAGTGAATTAACCTTACTTACTTTTGAGAGGAGGCATTTAGGGGCAGACATAATTGCTGTCTATAAATTAATCAATGGTGACTGTAAGGGTAGTAACAACTTGATTAACCTTAGGTCCCTAACTAGAACACAAGGATACAATTTTTTTCAATATCTTTTTTATTGAGTTTTGCATTATAAGATACAAACATTAGAGATATATCTCTTATAAAAATAAATGGAAATAAACAAAATTTGCAAAGGGATAGGGAACAGAATAAAAAGGAACAGAAACTGTTGTACATTGTGTCTGATACACACTATCAAGAATAATAATTGTATAATAAAGGAAAAGGACACTACCTCACATCACATTTCCATTAGGCCGAATTGTTTAAGTAGGTGTTACGGTTTGTGTGGCCCTCTTTTGGATATAGAAAACTTTTCCCAGATTTCCCAATGTTTATTAAATTGAGTATGTATGCCTTCTTTGTACGCCAGCATTTTTCCATATTCATATGAGTCATCAATTAAACTCATCACCTCACCTATCAATGAGGCTATCTTGGATTTTCACTTGCGTGCTATCACACCAATCTCGCCATATGTAGTATGTGCATAACCACAGTGCGGCATGTGGGCAAATACATGTCAAGGTTTATGCTCAGCAATGCCTGTTCAACTTTCAATTTGTTAAGCATCCCTGTAATTTCTGTGATAAGTCTTTCTATATTAGTCCAGAAGCTACGAACAGAGACACAGAATCACAGCATATGTGCCAAGTTGCCAACCTGTCGGCATTCTCTCCAATAAAGGTTGGAAGAGCCTGGTATAAATTTTGCTTACACATAAGGTGTCTTGTACCATCTTAGATGTTTTTTTGTGTGGTCTCTCTAAAGATCAAACATTTCGTTTGTGAGTGGTTAATCTTAACCGCTTCCATACAGAGCAGTTAGACCCCCTTCCTGCCCAGACCAATTTTCAGCTTTCAGCACTCTCACACTTTGAATGACAATTGCTCAGTCATGCTACACTGTAACCAAACAAAATTTTTATCATTTTTTTCACACAAATAGAGCTTTCTTTTGGTGGTATTTGATCACAACTGGGGGTTTTTTTTTTCGTGATATAAGCAAAAAAAGAGCAAAAATTTTGCAAAAAAAACACTTTTTTTTAGTTTCTATTATAAAATTTTGCAAAAAATTAATTTTTCTTCATACATTTGGGCCAAAATTTATACTGCTACATATCTCTGGTAAAATTAACCCAAATTAGTGTATATTATTTAGTCTGTGTGAAAGTTATTGAGTCTAGAAGCTATGGTACCAATTACTGAAAATTGATCACACCAGATGTACTGATGGCCTATCTCCTTTCTTGAGGCCCTGAAATGTCAGGACAGTACAAATACCCCCCAAATGACCCCTTTTTGTAAAGTAGACAGTCCAAGGTATTTAGTAAGAGGCATGGTGAGTTTTTTGAAGTTATAATTTTTTCCCACAATTCTTGGGAAAATGAAGAAAACATTTTTTTTTCTTTTTTTTTCCCAAAACGTTGTCAATTTATAAGCTATTTCTAACACATAGCATGTACACAGCAAAAATGACACCCCAAAATTCATTCTGCTACTCCTAGTATGGTGATACCACATGTGTGAGACTTTTACACAGCCTGGCCACAAAAAGAGACTCCACGTCCAAGTAGCACCATAAGGCGTTTTAGGAGCATAAATACACATAAAACTTTCTTACTACCTATCACACTTTTCAAGGCCCTAGAGCAACAATACAATGGAAAAGTCCACAAAATTACCCCATTTTGGAAAGCAAACACTCCAACGTATATTCTATGAGGCATTATGGGTCCTTTGAACATGTCATTTTTTTCCACAAGTTTTTGGAAAATGTGGGAAAAAAATAAAAACTTTTTTTTTTACACAAAGTTGTCAATTTATAGGATATTCCTAACACATAGCATGTACATCGCAAAAATGACACCCCAAAATACATTCTGCCACTCCTCCTGAGTATGGCAATACCACATGTGTGAGACTTTTTCACAGCCTAGCCATATAGAGGGGCCTAAACATCCAAGGAGCATCATCATGCATCCTAGCCACTTGCCTAGGCCTATTTTTGACATTTGGTGTTTACAAGCTAAAATCAGTTGTTTTTGCTAGAAAACTACTTAGAACCCCAAAACATTATATATTTTTTTTAGCAGAGACCCTAGAGAATAAAATGGAGATTATTGCAATATTTTTTATCACACCGTATTTGCGCAGCGGTCTTCCAAACGCAATTTTTTGGGAAAAAAATCACTTTTTTTAATTAAAAAATAAGAAACCAGTAAAGTTAGCCCAATTGTTTTCCATAATGTGAAAGATAATGTTACGCCGAGTAAATAGATACCCAACATGTCATGCTTCAAAATTGCGCACGCTCACAGAATGGTGACAAATTTTGGTACTTAAAAATCCCCATAGGCGACATTTTAAAAATTTCTACAGGTTGCTATCTTAGAGTTACAGAGGAGGTCTATGGCTCAAATTATTGCTCTTGCTCTAACGATCGCGACGATACCTCACATGTGTAGTTTGAACACTGTTTACATATGTGGGCGGGGTTTCCGTATGCGTTCGCTTCTGCGCGCGAGCTCGCGGGGACACGGCGCTTTAATTTTTTTTTTTTTTTTTTTTTACTATTTATTTTATTTATTATTTTTTATTTTTACACTGTTTTTTTTTAAAAAAAAATGATCATTTTTATTTCTATTGCAAGAAATGTAAACATTACTTGTAATAGAAAAAGGCACGACAGGACCTCTTTTTTGTGAGATCTGGGGTCAAAAAGTCCTCAGATCTCACAAGTACACTAAAAGATAGAAAAAATAAAAAAAAAAATTAAAAAAAAATTAAATAAAATGAAAAAAAAAAAAAGGGACCTTTAAACTGGTTGCTAGGCAACGACGTTTGCCGTAGCTCCGGTCCTCCAAGACCATAGAGTCGAGTGAGGGCAAGCTTGCCCTCACTCGACATCCTGTCTGTGAGGATCTGGGACCGGATCGTTTCCCCGCTGCCGGCGGGTCCGGTAAGCGGGGAAAAGGACCAGAATGCAGCGGGAGGGGGCACCTCTTCCGCCACCCCGGAAGGGTGATCCCGCTGCGAATCTGCCGCTGGGACCACCCTTATCGGAAAGCCAACCGTCCACCGTTTAAAAAAATACCAGGGTTATGGCAGCTATCTGCTGCCATAACACCGGTATTTAGGTTTAAACGGACGACGTATGTTAACCTTTTTGGACTTAGACATGGTGGCTGTATGAAGGGTGACAGGTACTCGGGTACTTTGCTGGGCAGGTGACAGGTACTCTGGTACTGATGAGCAAGTGGCAGGTACTCGGGTACTCCGATAGGCAGGTGACAGGTACTCGGGTACTCTTATGGGCAGGTGACAGGCAGGTGATAGGTACTGATGAGTAGTACTGATACTGATAGGTGATACTGATACTGTACTGATGGGTACGGATGATCAGTACTGATACTAATAGGTGATAGGTACTGATGGGTACTGATGAGTACTGATGAGTAGTGATGGGTAATGATGAGCAGGTGGCAAGTACTCGGGTACTTCAGGTGTCAGGTACTCTGATGAGCAGGTGGAAGGTACTCGGGTACTCTGTTGGGTAGGTGACAGGTACTCGGGTACTCCGATGACGGGTACTCAAAGTACCAGAGTACCTGTCATCAGAGTACCCGAGTACCTGTCATCAGAGTACCCGAGTACCTGTCATCAGAGTACCCGAGTACTTGTCATCAGAGTACCCGAGTACCTGTCATCAGAGTACCCGAGTACCTGTCACCAGCCCATCAGAGTACCTGTCACCAGAGTACCCGAGTACCTGTCATCAGAGTACCCGAGTACCCATCATCAGAGTACCCGAGTACCTGTCATCAGAGTACCCGAGTACCTGTCACCAGCCCATCAGAGTACCTGTCATCAGAGTACCCGAGTACCTGTCATCAGAGTACCCGAGTACCCATCATCAGAGTACCCGAGTACCTGTCACCAGCCCATCAGAGTACCTGTCATCAGCCCATCAGAGTACCCGAGTACCTGTCATCTGAGTACCTGATGGACTGGTGACAGGTACTCGGGTACTTTGATGGGCTAGTGACAGGTGCTCTTTATTGGGGGGGGGGGCAATCAGTGTGGTTGGGGTGCACTATGATTGGTAACTAGCTGTTACCACAATCTCCTCCTCACACAGGATCAGTGTGTGAGGAGGAGAACACGGTGACAGCTAGTTACCGTGTTCTCTGATGACATTTGTGACCGGCTGTGATTGGACACAGCCGGTCACGTGGTAAAGAGCCAATTTCATTGGCTCTTTACCTAGATCGGGGATGGGCTCTGTCCGAGGGACGAGCCTCGTCCCCGATCGCCGCGCTGCGCGCCCCCGGGGGCGCGCATTAAGGAAGGAACGAGCGGCTCGCGCTGGAGCCGCTCATGTGATCGGCTGTGATTGACACAGCCGATCACGTGGTAAACAGCCAATTTCATTGGCTGTTTACCTTGATCGGGGTTGGGCTCAGTCCGAGGGACGAGCCTCCCCCCCGATCGCCGCGCTGCGCGCCCCCGGGGGCGCGCAGTAGCGGGGAGATCCGGGCGCCGTCATATGACGTCGGCCCGGATCGAGAAAGGATTTGTGCCGACGTCATTTTACATGACGCGGTACGGAAGGGGTTAATAGCCTTAATCCATTGATCTTGGGTGAAAGCTAATTTTAGATCATTTTCCCATTTAATCAATTGTTTTGGTTTTTCAAATGATCTTTTGCTTTGCAATAAGTTGTATATCAGAGTTAGAAAGGGTTATATACCAGCGCTATGGAGTTTCAGTACAAAATCAGGCTAAATTAGTGGTGTAAGCTGCCTCCAACCTACCTCTGAGGTAGTAGATTAGGAAAAACTGCAAGAAATGTTGGGACCGGCGCTACCACTTTAAACTTGTATTTGTGCAAATATGTGCTTCACACGCTATAAAAGTGCATATAGTGCAAACAATAAATAGAAAGTGCTACGTGCTGTTAAAACATCAATAAGTTTAACCTGGGCTGTGCTCAGTGTACCATATTAGAAATGACATATATACAAAGTGCCAAGTGCTAGTAATGCCAAGTACCACGTGTTGTGATCTGTGCTAAAAACAACAATATATGGCGTCGGTGGATGGTCCACCAAAGACACCGCTGCTTACCGCACTCTTTAAGCCGATGCCTCGACACTTCTTGGTCACTAGAACAAAGAATAAGCCTCCATTGCGTAGCATATGTTGTGTATAGCGAAATAACTTGGCATCCACTCACAGTTTAGGGAGTTCACTGTCAGCTTGAAAGGTGTTCGCCAGGCCGCTTCCGCGTTCCACTGGCTCAAACCACCGTTCCCGGAAGTGACGTATTGACGTACACAAACCACGCCCTGCGCGTTTCGTCATACGACGTCATCTGGAGCGTGCCATCTCTCGCTACTCCCGGTCTTTTTATAGGCTGGGATGGCGCCATCTTGGTGTACCTAATTTGAGACCGGACACGGCGGCCATCTTGGAGCACCCATCCCATATCCTAAATAATGTTTATTCATCATGTGAACTCCCTTCATGCTGTGTTTGCCGTACATATAAAACAATATTCTTTATTAAAACACAGAGTACGACTAAACATTAATAACGATTAGCAAGTTAAAATTGTAATTGATTTGTGCAAACAGTGATGTGTCTGGTTTAATCGGGGGTGAACCGATAACCAGTAGTGCCGTGATTGTAAAGAATAATAGATATTGGTTAAAATAGTTTTATTATAGTGACAAAGTGATCAAGTGATACGTGTTTTGACTATGTAACGCTCATGCGTTTTTTGTTAGTGAATGGATTTTTACCTCTGTAAGTATCAATGCATCTACTTGTTGTTTTAATTGCATTACTTGAGTGGGTAATTCTGCTGAATCCATATTTTTTCGGGCTCGTTCAATCTGTAACGCTCATGCGTTTTTTGTTAGTGAATGGATTTGCAGCTGCAGAATTATTACACTCAGTAGTCATGTAGAGAATGTGTTGAACAACATATCCAACTCTCAGGACTTCATCACTGTGTACAGCCTGTTATGCAAATATACATACACTCAATATGATGTTCCTGGAGTGATATGGTATGATAGAATAGAGGTGATAGAATAGAGGTGAGAGACAGGCAATAGAATGGTGAGCACTTAGTAGTAGTATTCAGGAGAGTGGTAGGTGATGATAGTATGCAGATAGGTTTTAGCAATCATGTATAGTAACAGGTGGTAGGGGACAGCAGATGAAGTATGCAAGAGAGAGTAACCTAGTGCAATGATAGGTGATGGTAGTCCCAAGAGCTAGCAATCTATGCAGATGATAGAAATAGCTTAGATAGTAATAGTCCCTTTAGTATGCAGTAGTAGATAGTGAAAGTTAGGTTGAGGAAGGAATCCCCTGCGGGGTACTTATCACTAGATGGGTTAGTAGTAGCAAGGTCCAAGAGTAATGGAGTAATCCGGTAGCGAGATACTGGATCGGTAGCGAGGTTCCGGTCTTGTTCAGGCAAGGGGAATAGCTTGAAGCTCCGGCAGCATTGGACAAGACAAGGCAACATGCGGTTTGAACGAGCAATGAGTGAGAGAAAGCCGGCGATTGAAATAGCCGCTCATAGCGGCGCCCGGCGATGACGTCATTGCCCTTAAAGGTGTATGCGTTCCATTTGGATAGCAAGATGGGACGCAATATTAAGAGAGAAATGTGGAAATAAGGGTACCAGAGGTACCAGAACATTACAGTACCCTCCCTTAAGGCCGGCTCCGGAAGGCCTCTAGAACTGTTTTTTCCGGGTATTTCGAGTGGAAATTGCGAATCAGTCTAGGGGCATGTATATCGGAGGTATCCAGCCAGGTGTCGTCTTGGGGCCCATAGTTCTTCCATCGTACTAGATATTGGAGTCTTCTTCTATGGATACGAGAATCCAGAATCTCCTTTATCTCAAATTCTTCTCCGCCTTCAACTTGTACAGGAGGTGGAGGTGAGATGGTAGGCCTTATTCCTTGGTTAGGAACATGGGGCTTTAGTAGAGACACATGGAAGATGGGATGTATCTTGAGGTCTGTTGGTAATGTGAGTTGTACTGCAGCTTTTCCAATAAGCTTCTTTATTGGGAAAGGTCCCAGGAATAAAGGTCCAAGTTTTTTACTAGGGATCTTTAATCTCAAATTTTTTGTAGAAAGCCAAACAAGATCCCCAATGGAATATTGGGGAGAGGGTTTTCTACGAAGGTCGTAGTACCTCATTTGTTGGCTATGGGCATGTGAGATGGTGGTGTTGAGTAAACCCAGGGAATCCTTTATTTGGGTAAGATAATCAGAGGCCACTGGATTACTTGATGGCAAGATACGTGGTGGAAGAAGTGTGGGATGAAACCCATAGTTTAAGTAGAATGGACTTTGTTTAGTAGTGCTTTGGGTCGCGTTGTTATAGGCGAATTCCGCCAGCGGGAGGAGGTCCACCCAATCGTCCTGTAGATATGAAGTATAGCAACGTAGATATTGCTCAATGCACTGGTTGACTCTTTCTGTCTGTCCGTTGGTCTGAGGGTGGTAAGGAGAAGTAAGTTTTCGCTCTATTCGTAGAATCTGACATAGAGCTTGCCAAAACTTTGAGATAAACTGTGAACCACGGTCAGACAGAAGTGTTTTTGGAATACCATGTAACTTAAAGACATGTTTCACAAGTAATTCCGCTGTTTGCTTGGATGAAGGTAGTCTTCGGATAGGAATGAAATGTGCCATCTTGGTCAGATGGTCCACTGACACTAAAATGGTGTTGAATCCTTTGGAAGGTGGTAGTTCTATTATAAAGTCTAAGGACACCACTTCCCATGGAACCTGGGGTATTGGTAAACTACAAAGTAGACCCGATGGTTTTGTAGTGTCAATTTTGGACCTTGCACAGATGTCACAAGATGAAACGAACTTTTGTACGGTCGTCTTCATGTCAGGCCACCAAAATTGCCTAGTAAGTAAATTGAATGTTTTAGTCATACCCATATGTCCTGCCATAGGTACATCATGCGACAATTCCAAGATCTTGGTTCGCATAGTAGGGGGTATGTATAGTTTATCGTTGTAATAGAGGAAGCCTTCTGCATCAGCATTTAGTTGTGGTGGAGGTGAATCCAGTCCTATGCTGTGCAAAATCTCTTCCTTCAGGGAACGGACAACACCGACAATATGTTCATAGGGTATTATAGGAACTGAGGGAACCTCGGCGTAGCTATCTTCGGTTAATCGTGAAAGCGCACCCGCTTTTTTATTTTTGTCTGCAGGTATATAGGTCACTAGAAAATTAAATCTCAAAAAGAATAATGACCATCATACCTGCCGGTGGGAAAGAGTTCTATTAGTCTGAAGGTATTGAAGGTTTTTGTGATCTGTGTATATAAGGATTGGCAATCGAGTACCCTCAAGTAGGTGTCGCCAATTCTCTAATGCCAGTTTTATGGCTAGTAACTCTTTTTCACCCACTGGGTAATTCACCTCGGGGCTGCTTAGTGACTTTGAGAAGAAAGCAACTGGGTGAAGTGGTGAAGTGTTTGTTGGTCGTTGTGAGAGAACTGCTCCTACTGCCATATTTGATGCATCTACCTCCAAAATATATTGAAGGGATGGGTCTGGATGGCGTAGTATGGGAGCAGAAGTAAAGCTTGATTTCAACAAGCAGAAAGCTCCATTTGCTTCTTCTGACCATTTGAATTGTTTTTTTGTACTTGTGAGTTGTGTGAGAGGTCTCACAATAGCAGAGAAGTTCTTGATGAACTTTCTATAGTAGTTAGAGAATCCGAGGAATCTTTGTAATGCTTTGCGAGTTGTTGGCACAGGCCAATCTAGAATACAGGATATTTTGCTCATGTCCATTTTGATTCCATTTTTGGATATAATGTATCCTAGGAATAGTACTTCCTCTTTATGAAATAAACATTTTTTTAATTTAACATATAAATTATGTGCAAGTAGTCTTGACAACACGAGTCTTACATGTTTTATGTGTTCAGATAAGGAATGAGAATAAATAAGTATATCGTCCAGATATACTACATCACAAACATCAAGCAAGTCTCTGAATATGTCATTTATAAATCGTTGGAAGGCTGCGGGAGCATTACACAACATAAATGGTATCACGATGTACTCAAACAGTCCGTATCTGGTTCTGAATGCTGTCTTCCATTCATCCCCGTCACGGATTCGAATTAAGTTGTATGCCCCTTTTAGGTCCAATTTCGAAAAGTAGGAAGCTCTGCGCACCTGTTCTATAAGTTCAGGAATAAGAGGTAAAGGATAACGATCCTTTATTGTAATGGTATTTAATTGTCTGAAATCAATAATAGGCCTGAGACTTGAATCTTTATTGCGGACAAAGAAGAGTCCTGCAGCAGTGGAGGAAGTAGAAGGTCTGATGAATCCTTTCGCCAAATTTTCATCCAAGTATTCCTTGAGATGAGAGAGTTCATCCTGTGAAAGAGGATAAACGTGACCGAAAGGCAATTTGCTATTAGGGAGTAGATCGATACAACAATCATAGTACCTATGGGGAGGCAACACTTGAGCGTTTTTCTCAAGGAAGACTTCCGACAAATCCTGATAACATATTGGTATAATCTCATCCGACACCACAGACAGGATCCTTCCATGTGATGAGAGATTACACGTGGTTTCGCAGTAGTGAGAAGAGAAGGTTAGAGTTCTTGTTTTCCAATCGATGATTGGTTGATGTATGTGTAACCAGGGAAATCCCAAAATAATGGGAAAATGTGGTGAGGTCAGTACATCAAAAGTGGTGGTCTCCACATGAGACCCGTCAGCAGTGACAAGGAGTGCCTGTGTCTGATTAGTGATGGGACCAGAGGATAACGGAATACCGTTAATGAAACTAACAGAGACAGGTTTAAGTTTTGAAATAATAGGTATTTTATTTAAGGTAACAAAACAAGTATCAATGTAGTTCCCACAAGATCCTGTGTCGACCATAGCCTTGGTGGTGATCCTAGTTTGGTCCCACTGTAATGTCAAATGAATAAAAAGATAAGGATTAGAAAATGAAGTTGTTAGTCCCCCTAGCAAGACATTTGAACACTCACCCTCTTTTTTGCGGACAAGGGGACAGCCGTTTATCAAATGATCCGGGGATGCGCAGTACATGCAGAGATGTTCGGTTTTCCTCCTGGCACGTTCGGAAAAGGTCAAAGGTGGGCGTATCATTCCTACCTCCATAGGAGTAGGGTCAACAGGCGACATCCGAGAAGGACTGGACAATGGCAATCCCATCTTCTCAGCCTTTCTTTCTCGCAGTCGTCTGTCAATATTGATACTGGTCTGTATCAGGCCATCCAAGGTGTCAAGTAAATCCGCTCGGGCGAGCTCGTCTTTAACGGCTTCTGATAGGCCGAGTCTGAACTGCGTTCGCAAGGATGTGTCATTCCACCCTGAATCAAGGGACCATCTTTTGAAATCTGCCACGAAGTCCTCAACAGGTCTCCTTCCTTGTTTTAAAGCCCTCAATTGGGTATCAGCAGTACTCTGCCTATTGGGGTCTTCATATAAACTAGCGAGTTGCGCTAGGAATAAAGGATAGGAGTTAAGAAGTGGGTCATCTTTCTCAAAGAGAGAGTCTGCCCAGGCCCGGGGATCACCCGTCAGATAGGAAATAGTGGTACAGACTTTGATTTGGTCAGTGGGGTAGGTATGAGGTTTCAACAAGAACAGCAATCGACATGCGTTTTTAAATTCACGAAATTTACTCCGATCACCAGTAAACACTAGAGGAGGGTTTATCTTAGGCTCACGGGGCTGAGCAGCAGAGAGCTGCGCATGACGGCCAACCTGCTGTCTTAAAGCCTGATTTTCGCTTTTTACCTCTGTAAGTATCAATGCATCTACTTGTTGTTTTAATTGCATTACTTGAGTGGGTAATTCTGCTGAATCCATATTTTTTCGGGCTCGTTCAATCTGTAACGCTCATGGGTTTTTTGTTAGTGAATGGATTTGCAGCTGCAGAATTATTACACTCAGTAGTCATGTAGAGAATGTGTTGAACAACATATCCAACTCTCAGGACTTTATCACTGTGTACAGCCTGTTATGCAAATATACATACACTCAATATGATGTTCCTGGAGTGATAGAATGTATATGATAGAATAGAGGTGAGAGACAGGCAATAGAATGGTGAGCACTTAGTAGTAGTATTCAGGAGAGTGGTAGGTAATGATAGTATGCAGATAGGTTTTAGCAATCATGTATAGTAACAGGTGGTAGGGGACAGCAGATGAAGTATGCAAGAGAGAGTAACCTAGTGCAATGATAGGTGATGGTAGTCCCAAGAGCTAGCAATCTATGCAGATGATAGAAATAGCTTAGATAGTAATAGTCCCTTTAGTATGCAGTAGTAGATAGTGAAAGTTAGGTTGAGGAAGGAATCCCCTGCGGGGTACTTATCACTAGATGGGTTAGTAGTAGCAAGGTCCAAGAGTAATGGAGTAATCCGGTAGCGAGATACTGGATCAGTAGCGAGGTTCCGGTCTTGTTCAGGCAAGGGGAATAGCTTGAAGCTCCGGCAGCATTGGACAAGACAAGGCAACATGCGGTTTGAACGAGCAATGAGTGAGAGAAAGCCGGCGATTGAAATAGCCGCTCATAGCGGCGCCCGGCGATGATGTCATTGCCCTTAAAGGTGTATGCGTTCCATTTGGATAGCAAGATGGGACGCAATATTAAGAGAGAAATGTGGAAATAAGGGTACCAGAGGTACCAGAACATTACAGACTATACTTAATATATAAAATCGTGGGCCCATGTGTCTATGCAATTAGTGCTAGACTATGAAAAAAGTGCCCATACATGTAACAATTAGTCGGTGAGATAAAATCGTGCTGAAGCAAAAAGGTATGTTTTTTATAAAATAAACTAGAAAAATAGTTTTTGGTAAGTCCATGTACTGTAATTAGAGTCCAGAGTCCTCATGACTTGTGTATTTGAGCAGGATCTCATGTTTTATGGACGAAAAATAAAAATAAAAATATATATTCATTATAAATTCCAGAAATTCCAGAAAAAAACAGACGAAACAGGAAGACATTAAAATAGAGGAACCATTGCAGTAGGACACTTGGAAATGAATGTTCTCATGGGACGAGGAAGTATACTTAAAAGGAAAACATTGAAAAAATTTTAAAATTAAAATAAAGGTTAAAAATTGGAATAAAAAATTCCAAATTGGATTTTTTCAAAGACGAGGAGTTACGATTCAAGAGTTTTCATAAAAAGAGAACTGGTAAAAGGGCTTGGTTTGCATCAGAGGAGGATGTTCGAAATGGGTAGTGCCTTGCTTGGATGCATATAAAACCAGGAATTAAAATTATTAAATTTTCTTAAAACCCCTTAAAACCCTTCTTAAACCTTCATAAAAAATTATGTATAAGGACCATTGGGAGGCTACATCAAAAACCTCCATTGGTGGAGAATTCAAAAATAAAATAAAAATAAAAATAAAAATTAAAAAATAAAAGAAAAATTCAAAATTCCAAGGTTAAAAAGATTCAAAGGCTCAAAAACAGGAGTTTTAAAAATCGGTAATGAAACAGTTCAGATCAATGTCGATGTTCAAGCCTTTGGGTTGGAGTGTCTGCATTTGGTATATCCACTTCGTTTCGTTCCTTGACACATCTATTTTCTTGTTGCTTCCTCTCCAGTTATTTTTAATTTTATCAATGGCATAAAAAACCATTACCGTGGGGTCTTGGGAATGATGGAACTTGAAGTGTCGTGACAGACTATGCTTCTCAAACCCCTTACGGATGTTCTTTACATGCTCCCTAATGCGGACACATAGGGGTCTAGTGGTGTGGCCTACATACTGTAATTTACAAGGGCACTCCACCACATAGGTTACATGAGTACTTGTGCATGTAATGGTTTCCTTGATCTCATATATTTTTCCTGTGCTCTGTGCCATAAAGGACGTTGTTTTTCTTTTCTTTTCTTTGGACGTTTTGCAAGGCAGGCATTTTCCGCATCTGAAGAAACCCTTTAAACTGGTTGGGAGATTTATTTTCTTGGGGGGGGTCAATAAGGTTATGCACCAGCCGATTCCTCAGGTTTGGTGCTTTCCTATATATGAAAGTGGGTTTGGAGGGGAGGATATCTTTAAGTGTTGTATCTGCTTGCAGGATTGGCCAGTGTTTTCTTACAATTTTTTCTAAGGCCTTATGCTGAGTGTTGTATCCTGTTAAAAAAGCAAACTCAGTATTCCTGTTTCCACTTGTTTTGTTTAGCACATCCTTTATCAGGTCTTCCCTGTTCATTTGCTCCACTTTTTTCTTGATGTTGATCAGTTCGTTTCTTTTGTACCCTTTCTCCACAAACCTGTCAATCAATAACTCAGCTTGTGTTTCAAAATCTCTTATATCGCTGCAATTCCTTCTGATTCTCATCAGTTGCCCTTTGGGGATATTCCCCATCCACTTAGGGTGGTGACAGCTGTTTTTAGGAATGTACCCATTCCGGTCAGTTTTTTTGAAATACGTTTTGCTGGTTAGTCTTCCTTCATTTTTTGTTAATTCCAGGTCCAGAAATGCAATATGTTCGTCGTGAAAGTTCCCTGAAAAAGTGATGCCATATATGTTCATGTTGATTTCATCAAAGAATTCCTGTAGGGATTCCTCGTTTCCCTTCCACACGATAATGATATCGTCGATGTATCGACGGTAATACTTCAGGTCATTCCTTGGTATGCTGAACACCTGCTCCTCCTCCCACTTCTGCATAAACACGTTTGCCACGCTGGGGGCATACTTGACCCCCATAGCTACTCCTTTCTTCTGAACAAAGTAATGGGATGGCAAGCATCTATTGTATACCCTTAAATAATTTACACCAGACAGCTTTTGTTGGATAATAATTTGGCCACGGCCTTTATTTATTGTTTTTTTCCAATATTTTATTAACTCATTAAACCATGAATAAACCATTATTAACTTTAAACATTACCATAATTTCACACCACATAACACGACAACCCAGCTTAGCCGCTCGGGTTATTACTAACCACAGAATAAACCTCCACATAAACGTCCCCCTTTCTTCAAAGGTGACCCAACCACATCAATTTTTAAGGCCGTGACTTTAACACCTTTTTTTTTTTTTTTTTTTATATAGGGGGGGCGGGTGGGAAGCTCCGCTCTGGCTGCTCTCCTGAGGCGACTGACCACGCGCTCCCGCTCACACTCATATTTATAGCCTACCTCGGTTCCAGAAACTTCTGTCACCTGACCTTCCGCAGGCAGCTATTTTGACCAATCCACTTCTTCTTCCCCTGCACTACCTGCCTCTCTTGCCAGTCAGGGGAGGGGAACTAGAAACTGCCTATTCCGCAGCCCTCCCATGAGGAAAAAGGAAGAAAATGGGTTTCTTGAAACCCCTTTCCCTTTTTCCATTCATTCCCCTTATACCAGAAATAATTTGATTCCATCGCTGTTTTGAGTCCCTCCAGTATATATCCAATCTGCGCCTCCTTCATATCTGTTTGAGTGTGCAGGGCCCAATCTACCGCTTGTAGACCATCTTGTTGTTTAATGTTGGTATAGAGGGAGTTTACATCGATTGTTACCAAGATGTCACTCTCCTCTATTTCCAGATCTTTCATTTCTGCTAGCAATTGCTTGCTGTCCCTTAAATAGGATTTTCCCACTGGGACCAAAGGCTGTAGGAACTGGTCAAGATACTCCCCTAACCTTGAATGCACAGAATTAATTCCACTTACAATGGGGCGGCCTGGTGGTTTTTTATCATCTTTGTGTATCTTTGGAATGTAATAAATAACTGGGGTTTTTGGTTTCTCCAGGCAAATATATCTAGCCTCCTTTTTATTTAAGATTCCCAAGTCTTTTCCTTTTTCCACGTATTTGTGTAAAGTTTTTTCAAATCCTTGTTTTGGGTCTCCTTTTAGCTTGACGTAGGTGTCCTTTATATTGAGTAGGTTCTCCATCTCCTCCTCATAATCTTTTTTATTTAAAATCACAAGTCCTCCTCCCTTGTCCGCTGGCCTTATTATTATTCCCTTCCTTTTCTCCAATTTCTTGATAGTGTCCCATGTGTTTTTCTCTTTTCTGTATTGAATTCTTAACGCTCTTATATCTGCTTCCACCATCCGTTTAAAAACCTCCAAATTCTCGTTCTGAGGATTTTTGGGGTTAAACTTGGAGCGATTCTTTAGCGACGTTTGTTTGTATTCCTTATGTATGGGTCTTTGTATCTGCTTTTGTTTCAAAGTAAAATGTTTCTTTATATTTAACTTTCTGACATATTTGTTTAGGTCTATGTAGGCCTCAAACTTATCTAAGTTTTTTCCTGGGGCATATTTCAGACCCAAATCCAGTATTTTTAACTCCTCCTCCTCAAATTGTGTATCGCTCAGATTATAGATACCTTTTCCTATTGATTTCTTCTCCTTTTTCTGTCGTTTCTTCCCTCCTCGCGTTCCTCGTGGTTTTCGTTTCTGTCTCTTTCCTGGTGCCGTGTTGTGTCCTCCCTGTTTCCACGGTATTCTCCTTGTTGTCGTTGTTCCATCCACTGATCCCCTCGTGGTGGTGCCCGATGCCAGTTCTGTTGCCAGTGACCCCATGGTCTGCGTGGGCCTCCTCTTCCTCGCGGGGGGTCTTCCCCTGTTGCCCTGTTGAAAAAAAACCCTCCTCTGTGGGGGTGGTGGTGGTCCTCGGTTGTCATAGGCAGGTTCTGTGTAATGTTCCAGTGGAGCATATCTATTGTAGGACTCGTATCCATAGTTATTGGCGGGTGTCCTATTTCCATAACCATTGTAGTTGTTGATTGGAGTCCTATTTTGTGTGTTCCCATATCCACTTCCATTCCTGGGTGTTCTGAACCCCTGGTTATGTGTGTTGGGCCTGGATGTACCTCTCTGTGGTCTTGCCTCCACGTGTCCTCGGGTGTTCGTTCTTGGTGTGTCATTTTGAGTTCCAATTTCCATCCAGGTATCCCCAAAGGGCAAATGATGAGAATCAGAAGGAATTGCAGCGATATAAGAGATTTTGAAACACAAGCTGAGTTATTGATTGACAGGTTTGTGGAGAAAGGGTACAAAAGAAACGAGCTGATCAACATCAAGAAAAAAGTGGAGCAAATGAACAGGGAAGACCTCATAAAGGATGTGCTAAACAAAACAAGTGGAAACAGGAATACTGAGTTTGCTTTTTTAACAGGATACAACACTCAGCATAAGGCCTTAGAAAAAATTGTAAGAAAACACTGGCCAATCCTGCAAGCAGATACAACACTTAAAGATATCCTCCCCTCCAAACCCACTTTCATATATAGGAAAGCACCAAACCTGAGGAATCGGCTGGTGCATAACGTTATTGACCCCCCCCAAGAAAATAAATCTCCCAACCAGTTTAAAGGGTTTCTTCAGATGCGGAAAATGCCTGCCTTGCAAAACGTCCAAAGAAAAGAAAAGAAAAACAACGTCCTTTATGGCACAGAGCACAGGAAAAATATATGAGATCAAGGAAACCATTACATGCACAAGTACTCATGTAACCTATGTGGTGGAGTGCCCTTGTAAATTACAGTATGTAGGCCACACCACTAGACCCCTATGTGTCCGCATTAGGGAGCATGTAAAGAACATCCGTAAGGGGTTTGAGAAGCATAGTCTGTCACGACACTTCAAGTTCCATCATTCCCAAGACCCCACGGTAATGGTTTTTTATGCCATTGATAAAATTAAAAATAACTGGAGAGGAAGCAACAAGAAAATAGATGTGTCAAGGAACGAAACGAAGTGGATATACCAAATGCAGACCCTCCAACCCAAAGGCTTGAACATCGACATTGATCTGAACTGTTTCATTACCAATTTTTAAAACTCCTGTTTTTGAGCCTTTGAATCTTTTTAACCTTGGAATTTTGAATTTTTCTTTTATTTTTTAATTTTTATTTTTATTTTATTTTTGAATTCTCCACCAATGGAGGTTTTTGATGTAGCCTCCCAATGGTCCTTATACATAATTTTTTATGAAGGTTTAAGAAGGGTTTTAAGGGGTTTTAAGAAAATTTAATAATTTTAATTCCTGGTTTTATATGCATCCAAGCAAGGCACTACCCATTTCGAACATCCTCCTCTGATGTAAACCAAGCCCTTTTACCAATTCTCTTTTTATGAAAACTCTTGAATCGTAACTCCTCGTCTTTGAAAAAATCCAATTTGGAATTTTTTATTCCAATTTTTAACCTTTATTTTAATTTTAAAATTTTTTCAATGTTTTCCTTTTAAGTATACTTCCTCGTCCCATGAGAACATTCATTTCCAAGTGTCCTACTGTAATGGTTCCTCTATTTTAACGTCCTCCTGTTTCTTCTGTTTTTTTCTGGAATTTCTGGAATTTATAATGAATATATATTTTTATTTTTCGTCCATAAAACATGAGATCCTGCTCAAATACACAAGTCATGAGGACTCTGGACTCTAATTACAGTACATGGACTTACCAAAAACTATTTTTCTAGTTTATTTTATAAAAAACATACCTTTTTGCTTCAGCACGATTTTATCTCACCAACTAATTGTTACATGTATGGGCACTTTTTTCATAGTCTAGCACTAATTGCATAGACACATGGGCCCACGATTTTATATATTAAGTATAGTCAAAACACGTATCACTTGATCACTTTGTCACTATAATAAAACTATTTTAACCAATATCTATTATTCTTTACACTCACGGCACTACTGGTTATCGGTTCACCCCCGATTAAACCAGACACATCACTGTTTGCACAAATCAATTTCAATTTTAACTTGCTAATCGTTATTAATGTTTAGTCGTACTCTGTGTTTTAATAAAGAATATTGTTTTATATGTACGGCAAACACAGCATGAAGGGAGTTCACATGATGAATAAACATTATTTAGGATATGGGATGGGTGCACCAAGATGGCCGCCGTGTCCGGTCTCAAATTAGGTACACCAAGATGGCGCCATCCCAGCCTATAAAAACACTGGGAGTAGCGAGAGATGGCACGCTCCAGATGACGTCGTATGACGAAACACGTAGGGCGTGGTTTGTGTACGTCAATACGTCACTTCCGGGAGCGGTGGTTTGAGCCGGCGGAACGCGGAAGCGGCCCAGCGAGCACCTTTCAAGCTGACAGTGAACTCCCTAAACTGTGAGTGGATGCTAAGTTATTTCGCTATACACAACATATGCTACGCAATGGAGGCTTATTCTTTGTTCTAGTGACCAAGAAGTGTCAAGGCATCGGCTTAAAGAGTGCGGTAAGCAGCGGTGTCTTTGGTGGACCATCCACCGACGCCATATATTGTTGTTTTTAGCAAGGATCACAACACGTGGTACTTGGCATTACTAGCACTTGGC
Organism: Pelophylax lessonae; assembly: GCF_965119305.1. NCBI lineage: Eukaryota > Metazoa > Chordata > Amphibia > Anura > Ranidae > Pelophylax > Pelophylax lessonae. The sequence continues at coordinate 582,761,290 of NC_138770.1, forward strand.
ACTTTGTATATATGTATAATATATGACATTTCTAATATGGTACACTGAGCACAGCCCAGGTTAAACTTATTGGTGTTTTAACAGCACGTAGCACTTTCTATTTATTGTTTGCACTATATGCACTTTTATAGCGTGTGAAGCACATGTTTGCACAAATACAAATTTAAAGTGGTAGCGCCGGTCCCAACATTTATTGCAATTTTTCCTGTATATCAGAGTTATCCCTTTGTTTGGGGAAGATGTGGGGTTCCACAAGGATAGTATTGGTTCTGGTAATGAGATGTGTTGTGTCCTAGCGTGGGAAAGAATACTTACTACTCTTGCATATGTCATATACTCCCTGGTAGGCAGGTAGAGTCTACAGAGCATAAATCCAAAAATGGGATGATGCAATTCTTTTGCTTAAGGTCAGAAACATTTACAAGATTATATTTTTTCCAATTCATTAGATTTAAGTTTGGGGAAAGGAATGACAGTGTTGTTAAAGGTATGGGGATATGTTTGTGTTTGATGCATTCGTCCTTTGTTTTCATAAAATAATCCCAGGCCTGTAATGTCGCTGATATAGTTGGATGTTGTTTATATAGTGTTTGTGTCGCTAACATGGTGGAGAGGAATAGGGCAGAAAGTTTGCCCTGGGTCACAAACTCTTGCTCAGCTGAGCACCAACGTTGTAACCGAGAAGGGAGAAACCAAAATTTTAGCTGATCTAGTATTTCTGCCATATGGTAGTCTCTGATGTCTGGGACCCCCATACCCCCGACCTGGCCATGTTTGATGAGTATGTTATGAGGACATCTCGCTTTCTGTCCATCCCAAATAAATTGGGATAAGGCCCGTTGCATAGCCTTATAGAAAAACATTGGAATACGAATAAGCAGAGCTCTAAAGTAATATAGTAGTTTAGGAAGCAGGACCATTTTATAGGCCATCTACCTATCTATCTAATCTACCCGACCATGTCAGGTAACATTATTTTAAGTTTGTTAATTTCTTGTGTGAATACAGTTATTAGAGGTTCAAAATTAAGCTTATAAAACTGAGATAAATAATTAGCTTGATTCCCAAATAGTTGATAGAATTTTCTGCCCATGTATAAGTTAATGTTTCTTGAACTGTTTTTTTTGTCTTATCATCTACTGCAATACCCAATATGCTAGATTTTGTTGCATTCACTCTATATGACACTGTGTTAAACATTTGTAGTACCTCATGGGCCGCTTTGAGGGAAAGAGCAAGGTTTGAGAGTGACAGAACAACATTGTATGCAAATAGTGAAATGGTGTGGGACTCTTTACCCATACTTATTACTGTAATTTGAGGGTGAGTTCTAATTGCTTTGGCTAAAGGCTCCATCAAGAGGGAAAATATTAGAGGGGATAGAGGGCAGCCCTACCTTGTACCATTAGTGATTGAGAATTTTTCTGAGAAGATATTGTCAGTAAACACAGGAGCCAAGGGAAATGAATACAGCACTGATATGGCTGAATATATAGGGCCTAAAGAAACCAAACTCCAAAAAGGCCTGGGACAGGTATCCCCAATGAATCCTATTGAAGGCTTTTTCTGCGTCCAGCGACAGAAGAACAGAGGGCTGTTTGTTTGTGTCAGCTGAGTGTATCAGGTTGAGTATATGTCTAGTAGCATCTGTGGCTTGTCTTCCAGCTACAAAGTCAACCTGGTCCTTCTTCATTAGTGTAGGCAGGAATCAAGCTATTCTGTTGGCCAAAAGCTTTGCATATACTTTTAAGTCTACATTCAGTAGAGATAAAGCCCTGACATTCTGACGTTCTGTCCGGCTCTTTCCCTGGTTTTGTGAGAGTACAATTGTAGCTTCTAAAATTTCAGATGGAAATGAGGCTAAAGAGGCAGCTCTATAGAACACCTTCTGCATTACTGGGGATAGAATGTCTGTGTACTTTTTATAATATCCCAAAGAAAATTGGTCAGGGCCTGTTTAGGGGAAGGGAAGAGACAGTATCTAATATATCCAAGACAGAAAATGGTGAATTTAGATACTCCAGATCTTAAGATTTACGTTTGGGTAGTAAAAAATTTTGTAGAAAATTTGCGATCAGCTCTGGAGTTGGTTGGGTTGTAGAGATTTCATTCTGTAAGTTTTAAAAAGAGCTGTAGTAACAGCTAAATGTGTCTTCTATTTCTTTAGGATTCATTCGTTTTGATCCAGAAATGGGATGGATCAAGTGTGGAATCCGTTGTTTGAATGTTTTGTTCTTAATTTGGTTTGCTAGTAATTTGCCTGCCTTGTTATCATGGGCATAAAAGTTGTCTTTAATTTGACGTATATGACGCGTAGACCGTACAGCTGAGAGTTGGAAGCAGCCTGTCCCCCCCGCTGAAGACACCACGCTGTACGGAGATAGATGATCCATTACAAAAAAATCTAATGCCGGTCTTTTCCCCACCACTGTAGCAGTCTCATCCGCAAAAAGGTTCACTATATTCGTCCTACCTTAATGTGAGTTTTAAATATGCTTTATAATTTGGATTTATTAAATAATACACTTAGAGGTGCTCTCCTTTTAATATCTTTATTTCATATGGACCTGTGAGCTGGCTTCACTCTGGAGGAGATGCCTTAGCCCTAGTGTGGATTACTGACGTTTTACAGTCTACTATTGACTCCTTTAACCATCCATGGTTTATTTATACTTATTTTAACTGCATTTTAATTGTATTTTAATTAATTTTACTGGTTATTATTATTTGATTTACCTGTGTGCCAGCTTTCTATGTAAATGTCTGGACAGCGAGGAGCTGTGACTTCAGGCAGCCATGTCCCTCGCTTGCCGGCTACGCCCCTCACAAGGATACAATTTAAGGTTGGAATAAAGGAGATTTAATACTAAATTGTGGACGGGGTTCATTTCCATCACAGCAGAAAAAATGCGGAACTCCCTTCCACAGATAATGGATCTGTGTCATTTTTTAACCACTTAAGCCCCGGAAGATTTTACCCCCTTCCTGACCAGGGGGTATTTTGCGATTCGGCACTGCGTGACTTTAACGAACAATAGCGTGGTCGTGCGATGCTGTACCTAACGAATTTGACGTCCTTTTTTTCCCACAAACAGCTTTCTTTTGGTGGTATTTGATCACCTGTGCGATTTTTTGATCATGCGCTATAAACAAAAAAAGAGCGTCAATTTTGCAAAAATAACAATATTTTTCACATTTTTTTTATATGAAATTCCCCCCAAAAAAATGTAAAAATCTAAATTTTTTAACATTTTCGGCCAATTTGTTTTATGTTACATATGTTTGGTAAAAAAATTGCAAAAAGCGTATTTTGATTGGTTTGCGCAAAAGTTATCGCGTTTACTAACAAAGGGAAAGATTTTTGTCATTTTTGTTGTTTTTTTTTTAACGCGTAATGGCGGCGATCTGCGATTTTTTTTGCGGGACTGCGACATTGGGGCGGACAGATCGGACCCTTGACTGACATTTTTGACACTTTTGGGGTTACCAGTGACATTACTACAGTAATCAGTGCTATACATATGCACTGTTACTGTAAAATGACACTGGTAGTGAAGGGGCTAACTTTTTTGAGAGGGAGGGGTGGTGTGTGTCTCTAGGGGCGTGATTCTAACTGTGATTGGCTGTGGCTTGAGGTGTAGGAACAATGATCAACGGTCCTACATAGTAGAACCGTATGATCACTGTTTCTACACAGGGGAGAATGACAGGCGGCTTGTTTACATCAGCCGTCTGCCTTTCTCCCGCTGTCACGATCTTGAGTGAGCAGAGGACATCGGTCACATGCTCGGGGTGGTCCGTGACCGCGCGGGAGCGCGCCTCCGGAAGCGCACGCTCGCTCCTGAGAGCCTCACAGGCTAGTGACTTACCGGTACGTCACTTTGCCTGTGAGGGGCTGACCGCCGCAGTATATGTACTTGCAGCGGTCGGCAAGTGGTTAATCTTATCTACTTTGGAACTATGTATTTTTAGGGTAGACAAATTAGTAATAAAATAATTGTAAAATTAACTGAGGTATACTGATGTTTCTAATTTGCTCTGGACATCTAGGCTTTTTTTACCTCTAATCATGAAGAGGTTATGCTTCCCACAGTCATTAGATCAGACAATGACCCAATCTATGGGGCAGCGCACCAATGATCAACCTTGAGGAACAAAACTATAAGATAAAAAACCTTGCCCAACTGTTATTGTTTTCTCCAGGGTAAGGCTATCTACACACACATAGGGTGACTCTGGGCCATTTTGCTTATTCTGCTACAGCAGCAGATATGTTAAAAAAAGGCATACACTGCAGTGCTCTGTGTACTAATTTGGCAGATAGAAGTGGCTTGTACTTATGCTAGATAGATTAGGAATAAGCTGGCTCTGCCCCTATACAATATTCTCTCTCACTGCTGTTCTACCTCTCCCTCAGAACTTTCAGAGTTGCACCCATGGATGGTCTGCCACCCCATCATCCACCCTCTCCTCATTGCTGGAGCCCACTTCACAGTATGTGATGGAACCTCAGACCCACACTGTACTTGTGGTCTTCCGTCAGTATACGGCTTCCTCACAGTCATGAACATAGATATCAAATCCCAGCCGCTGTCATACAAAACTAGCCTGAAAACTTAGCTTGTATGTGTCTGGAAACAACTAACTCCTTTATTAAAACAAACAGACTTTTATACACTTTAGAAGTAGGTCGGTCACTGCATGAATATTTACCCAAAACATCACACAATGAATAGCTAACGAGGTACAGCTGACTCATGGCTAATCCCATCTAGACAAGGTTATTATTCACATGCTAATTAGCTCAGCATACTTAAAGCGGAGTTCCGGGCACAAAAACGATTTTTTTTTGTGCCCCTCCGCTAGGTAGAGCTCACCTGAAAAGGAATTGGATAGTTATTTTTATTTTTTTGTTTACTCACCTTTTTATTGAAGATTGTAAATACTCACCTATGACTGCTTCCTCCTCCAGCGCCGAGGCTCACCCCATCACTTCCTGCCTCGCGATGATTCCTGGGAGCTAAACGTCATAGCTCCCAGGAATCAATGCGACGGCACCGGCCCCGCTCGTCATTTCCGGGCGACGCCACATTCCCCTGCTAAACAGCTTCTGGGCATGCCGCACCGGAAGTGACGAGAGGGGCCGGTGCAGTGCATTCTGGGACACGAAGACGCGGAAGAAGACAGAGAAGAGGACCGCGCCGTCTTCAGCTGCCCACAACAGAGATGGAAACGCTGTGGAAGAAATTTTCTAAGTAAGTATTTCTTCTAAAAGGTAAGTGCGAACCGGGACAGATCAGAGGCTAGCCATTGTGGAATGTGCTAGCCCTGACTGTCCCGGGGGTATGTTCAGCAAAAAATCATTTCTGTGCCCGGAACTCCGCTTTAAGTCAGCCTGGAAGCCCAGACTGCCGGCACCAAGGGTAAAACAAGATATAATATACATTATTATAGTGTAAATACTGAGAACCCACAGTAAACAATAGGTGAGCAAATTAGCATAATTTACAATGTGTGGAAGACAGGTGTTTGAGCTGATGACATGCATCTGTTACAAGTCTGACCAACTGAAGCAGTCCAAACCATCAATTTATCTGTCACATAGTTTTTTCACTGTCAGAAACAGTGCAAATCGTCACATATCTTCCCCCCAAAGGTTAACGAACCAGGTACCAGACCCCCAACTGGTCTGTGCCTGAGTTCGTCGGGTAACAAGTCCCAAAGAGTCAATCCATCATGGCAGCTTCCTTGACAAAGTTCCACATAGCTTGTAAGTTTGTCCTGGCAAGGCGCATTTTGCTCTCGTAGCCAGTCAGTCTGTGAAAGTCTGGTTTGGGCAGGCCAGACTGGGCTTTTTGGTCACCCTGTGTCCCTAAAAGACACAGGGTGATTTAGACATAAGAAGTGCCTAGGGGGTTGAGAGAGGTATTTCCCCACCTCTCTAAGGTAAGCTGTGTTCCAAGGGCCCCCCAACCAAAGTGACTACCATCACATCTCTCTGCTTCCGGAAGGAGACTAGCACAGGAGGGGACCCCAAACGGGTTGACTTTGAAGGTAATCTGTAGTTCCAGCCCCCCAATGTCTATACCCACACAGTACCCCAAGCAAATTGTCCCAAAGGGAGCATTACTCACCCAGCCAACCTCTGCCTCTCTCGCAGAACATACCCGCTGTAGGGAAGAAGCGTGGACTGGCCCTTCTCCCTGGAGTCCTTTCAGCTGCTGGGGAGAAGACAGGGTGGCTGGACTCACTCCCTCATGCTGTTGGGGACCTGGGCCGACTGCCCAGCATCCCTTGGATATAGAGGTTTTTATTGCAGTCCCATCCACTATCACAGGAACTCCATCTTTTGTACGTTGAGGGCAGAGGCCAGCTGCACTCTGCTCTGTTGCCAGCACTTCTGTTGGGGACTCCACGTAATCTGCTCCGGCAACCTCTTGTCTCTTGTGTCGCACAGACTTTGCGTGAGATTGTAGGAGTGGTGCGCTCAGAGTCGCATGCGGTGTCTGTCATCGCATTAGTGTGGACTGGCATTTAATGTTTGTTTTCCTATGGGACACCTTCCTTGATCCTTGACCAACTTGAACATACCACCCCTCCCCTGGTGTTATGTATTGATGTTAATTGCAATTAAGTATGCACCGCCCCCAGTTTTAGGAGCAGTTTTCACATTATATAAGTTTGATTTTATTGTACATGTACATGCTATGAGGAAGGCGTAAAGCCAAAACGTGTCAGCATCTGTCATGTTGTCACCGCTATCCATGTTGGAATAAAGCATTTTACTTGGAAGAAGACTTTTCGTGTGTCGGCTTTATTCATATAACTTCTTGTCTCTTCTCCCCCTGGATCCTGATCTGCTGCTGGGGAGTGACCACCACCTTCTCATCCTGGGCCTCCAGGACTGCTGCAGGTATGGGGCAGAGGTCTTGGACCCTCTGTCCAGTTGTCAGCGCTTCTGCTGTAGAAGTTTCTTGTAACTCCACACATGCTGCTGGCCTGAAATACCGTGTCCCTGTCAGTGGTGTAACAGAAAGGTCAGCTGCCTCTTCTATCTGGTAGGCTGAAGCTGCTGTTGGTGTTGGGCAGAGCTCAGTGATACTAGGCCCTGATGCCAGCTTTTCTGCAGGAACATAAACTGAAAAGTCAGTGGCCTTGCACACATCTTGCTGGGTCACCAATTGTTGCAGGCAGAGGTCAGCCACGCTGTGCCTGGATGCCCGCTCTTCTGCTGCAGGCTCACTGAGAGGTTCCTCCTCAGCAGAAAAGTCTATTAAATCCCCAGTTTCTGAAAGTCCAGGGCAGGGACTGGTGGCACTTGGGCCCAGTGCCAACACTTTTGTAGGTGATTTATAATCCAAATCATCTTCTGATGGAAAGTCCATTAAATTTGTAATCCGTGGTCTGGGAATGAAGATGGCTTCCTCTTCTCCCATACCTTTATCCAGCGGCTGAACAGATGCATTCCTCCATCCAAGCTCGTCCTGTGCAGAAACAGGTTCGTCAAGGTGAGTCAGCACTTGCTGCATCCGCCATAAGACCTCCGTATCCAAAACCGTGGGTGCAGGTGTGCAAAGCACACTATTTTTGTGCCACATTGCCGACTCTTCAGTCAGGATTTCTGGATTGTCAGCTGGTACTTTTGGATATTCCCAGGCAAGGGGAACCCAGGCCTGGCGCTGAGCAGAGTCTAGCAGCTGTCTGTAGGCGATCTCCAGCTCCCATTCCTGATTGGCTAGAAATTCCAAATCTTCCAGTGCCCAGTGCACGTCCAAGACATTCAGCATCTGTTCTCTGTATTCCAATATTTCCTCCAAACGCCACTCCAAATCGCTCCCAAAGTCGGGGTAGTCAGACAGCCTCTCTAATAACAGCCCCAGGCCGCCGTAGCAAAAGCCTTCTGTTGGACTGTCGTCTCCTGTCCATGGACACACTTGGGTTACATACCAGCGGAGGGCTCTATAGCTCTCATCCAACCGCATCTCCGCCTGGACCTGCCTTCTTAACTCTGCTTTCCATTCATTATGCGGTTGTCTCCCCAAAAACACCATTCGCACTTCGTACTGCGACCTGTACCTTTTCTGGAAGGAGGGGAGGATTTTTTCCTGGTGTCGCTGCTCACAGGCTAGCGCTTCCACCCAGAGTTCCAATCGGATTGAATCGTGCCATCCCAGCAGGACCTTCTCTGAAACTGGTCCCCTGTGCTGCATTTGCATCTCTCGCAACCTCCTTCCAAATTCCTATTCCATGGCGGCTGATATCTGTACCTCTCCTCTTCTGCTCCCCGGACCTTGGATCCTGATGGAGGTTTGGATGTTCCAGACTGCAGGCAGCATCCCACCGCTTGCCACCAATGTGATGGAACCTCAGACCCACACTGTACTTGTGGTCTTCCGTCAGTATACGGCTTCCTCGCAGTCATGAACATAGATATCAAATCCCAGCCGCTGTCATACAAAACGAGCCTGAAAACTTAGCTTGTATGTGTCTGGAAACAGCTAACTCCTTTATTAAAACAAACAGACTTTTATACACTTTAGAAGTAGGTCGGTCACTACATGAATATTTACCCAGAACATCACACAATGAATAGCTAACGAGCTACAGCTGACTCATGGCTAATCCCATCTAGACAAGGTTATTATTCACATGCTAATTAGCTCAGCGTACTTAAGTCTGCCTGGAAGTCCAGACTGCCGGCACCAAGGGTAAAACAAGATATAATATACATTATTATAGTGTAAATACTGGGAACCCACAGTAAACAATAGGTGAGCAAATCAGTATAATTTACAATGCATAGAAGACAGGTGTTTGAGCTGATGACATGCATCTGTTACAAGTCTGACCAACTGAAGCAGTCCAAACTATCAATTTATCTGTCACATAGTTTTTTCACTGTCAGTGAAGGTGCGAACCGTCACAAGCTCCATCTGCTGGAACTTCACTGCTTCTTGCTGCTTCCTGCTTGATGTCACTTGGCTGCTGTGTGGCCAAATTCTCCTCTACCTTTATGGCCATGGTACTATCTTTCTCATTCTTAATATCTGAAAGAATGAATGACAGATCATCCTGACAAATGGCTTAAATAGAACCATCAGGGCCCTGGTTTAAGAAACGAATGAAGGGCCCCCCTGACCCCCAGCCTTGGTCCTTCCCTTCAAGCTCAGTGGCGGAACACCAAGGCCCAGTCCCAATGCAATCTTTGTACATCTGCTAGTTCCGCCACTGGTGTCAGTCATTTTTTATTTTTGTTATTTCATTTTATATTTTTTTACCATTTTTTTTTTACAATATTATTATTTTTTTTACAATTTTTTAGGAGCCCCATTGAGGGGCTTTGGTGAGATATCAAGGGTCTAAGCAGACCTCTAATGTTCAGCTTTTGAGACAGAGAAACGAGAGTGAGGACACAGCCCTCAAGCTCCATCTCTGCAGCCTTAGCTGCACAGAATGAATGGACAGGAATAGCTCTGCATTGAGCTTCCAGTTCATTCACAAACGGAAGCATACTATGCCACACTTATGAATGGACAGAGTCAGTGATCCTTACAGAAAGAGAAAAAGAAGGGGCCATGACACATTTACCTGCCTCTTCCCCACTCTCCATCCTGACAGATCCCCCTGGGATAAGGGGGACCAGGAGAGAGCACAAGGGGGTCAGGAGAGCACAGAGTGAGGGGGGTGGCAACAGAAGGAATGCCTGCTTCTCCTCCTCTCCCTCCAGTAGGCATTCAGTGGCTGTAGAAGGAAAATAGATAGAGAGATGTGTTCTCCTATATGCAGCCGCCCCTGCCGCTCCTCCTAACCAGGTGTACAGGGGGTCCATACAGGCCCCCCTGCAGCATGGAGCCAGGTCACAATTGTCTGTAGGTACGCCCCTGATCCTGACCAAGATCACAATGACCAATATCATCCTTCTTCTGCAAGTCAGTGATCCTGAGATTAAATAATTTGGTCTACTTCTCAAAGGCAGTTTTTGGGGCCAACAGAAAAGGAGGGAGAAATGCAGAAGATTGTATTTGCAGCACTTGCAGACAACTGCTTGCTCTGTGCCTGTAAAAAGGTTTCTATTTGTCCCCACTTGGCAGGGACAGTCTCCGTTTGAGAGGTCTGCACACGGGAAACAAACATCCTTGGCCGTGTCCCACTGCCCCATTGTATTTTTTACTCTGCAGATCAACTGAAGACAAAGCCTATAACCTCAGGGTAGCACATGACACACACAAACCCTAGCTCCTTAGCTTAGGGCTTTGCTAATAAAGCTTTGTTGCTTAGTGCTCGGCTGCTGTCAAGGAAACCTACCATATGGTGCAGAAGCAACTCCTTAACTTAGAAGCATGTCATTTGATAGATGAAGATGGTGGGTCAGTGAATGGGTCCCTGCTTACTGTGGTGGCCCTGCTCACCTTGGCCTGCCAATTACTGGACACCACAATCAACTGTTGATCTGCAGATGGACCGAGGACAATGCTGGTAACTTCAGGGTAGCACACAACACACAAACCCTGGCTCCTCAGCTTAGGGCTTTGGTAATAAAGCTTTGTTGCTCAGTGCTCGGCTGCTGTCAAGGAAACCTGCCGTATGGTGCAGAAGCAACTCCTGAACTTACAAGCATGGCATTTGATAGAGGAAAATGGTGGGTCAATGAATAGGTCCCTGCTTACTATGGAGGCCCTGTTCATCCTTGCCTGACAATTACTGGACACCCCAATCAATTGCTGACAGCAAGAACGGGAGCCTAGTGAGGGGAGGGGAAGGAGCCACAATAACATCATGTGATACACTGTACTGACACTCTTTATGGAACTGTCCTCTGCATTACGCAGTACTTTAAACTTTGCGTTATGTAGTACTTTGACCTCTGCATTCCAAGTGCAAACTGCAGATGCCAAGTTTAATACTGACATTAAAAAAGTAGGTTTTAATGTTACAGTGAAATTTGTATTATTATATTTTTCAAAGTTTTTTTTAAACATAACTGCTAAAAAAAATAATTAGTTGACCTTAAAAAAATAAATAAATGCACATTTTTTTGCATTTAGTATTCATTTTTCTTGGAAGCCTGTAAAGTATTGCACGTGCGGTAAGCAGATTGCAGGGGCAATATCAGGCTCTTGCAGACTGTCAGTACACTGTCTACCCATAACTCCAATTGGACAGGATAGTCCAGGAAGCTCAATGGACTACAAAAGCGCTCACTGTTTCCCTTGCAGTTCATTGAAAGCTACAAGCTGTCAGCCACAATGGCTGAGGGTACTTGTAGGCATTCATTCACTGAAGTCTGTGAATGAATGACTTGACCATGTGGGTCATGAGGTCTGCACAGTTATTCTGTTTTCAAATTGTTACAGCACATGCGAGGAGAAGGTCCCTTGACTATTGTCCCAAGGAAGGGGAAAATGGGGGGAGTTGAAGTGGTAGATGCTCAACAGGTTACATGTTACACTCTAAATATAGGTGTAACATGTTGAGAAAGGTGAACTTATTCTTTAATTTTGCATGCAAGCAAATCATTTATTATTTTACAGGAAAATGACAGGATCAAATGTAGATTATTCTTTACACACAAGTACCTAAAATTCCAGCCCTTGCTGTGCATGCTTAGGCATAATAAATGTTTAAGGAGCTGCTAATATTTTATTGGTAGCCAATAAACACATTGATTTTATTGTCGTGGAATAGGCAGAGCATATGGATCTAATCTATTAGAGCAATCATTCTAATACAGTGCTGAGCACATCTGGACTAGCTGGATGATGGCTTCACATTTAGATGAAATGTCATTAACAATCACAAATAGATATCGCAGTTTAATGAATATTACCTAATTAATGTAATGTTAGTGTCTACGGTATGAGCAGTTCACCGCACAGTTAGGTCACTTAACATTTTCCAGAGCACATTAAGGATGCAGCCACTGTGCTTTTGATTGATGGGATAACCTTTCGCTCAAAGCTCTGTCTCACTCTCTCAGGATCGACATACACGCGACAAAGGGCAAAGTGAGAATAGAGACCATTAAGAAGGAAAAGATATCTTGTCAGCTACAGTAGATACCATAATAAATGAACTCAGTGTCAGACTCAAAAACACAAGTCTAAGAAAGAAAATGGCCAAAAATCTTTTCCAATTTTCTTTTTTTATTTTTTAAAATAAATTTCAAAATACTATAACAAATATGTGGGTACATTTTCAGCTTCATTCCAATATAAACTTAATAAATAGAAAGCCAAATTTTCTAAATGGAAAAGATTGGTTAGTTTTCTACTGCAAACATGTAAATGCTGAAATACAGAGATAATTATAACATGTTCATGGGGAAGGAGTGTGCATGTAGCTACCACATTTTTATTTGTACAGCTTGGATTTTAATAACCATACATGTAAAGCTCATATTCTGGATTACTTTAATAATATATACCAATTATAATGCTAAATCTCCCTAGTCTATGCCAGAGTAAGAAATGGTTTACCAATTGCCAACCATTGCAGATCAGCAGGTTCCCACAAAACGACTTACCCCCGGAGGGATCGTGAGGGCGCGCATGCCCATTTGCCAGTGGGGAAGCTGATCTGCGGGGCCGGTGGCCGAGATTGTAGCCGGGCACCTACGATGGCTCCTCATGGAGACAGAACGGCAGTCTGCTGTTGTAAACACAGCAAACTGTTGTTCTGTCAGCAATGAACACCAGAGCTCCTGTGTTCCTCCTATTTAGGAACACAGGTCCCTGTGTTTATTCCATAAGCCCACCCCCCCCACAGTTAGAAAACACATCTAGGCATATATTTAACCCTTTGATCGACACTGGCATTAAGCCCATCCCTGCCAGTGTCATTAGTACAGTAACAGTGCATATTTTTAGCACTAATTACTGTAGTAATGTCACTGGTCCCCCAAAAGTGTCAAAAATGTCAGTTAGGTGTCCAATGTGTCTGCCCAAATGTCGCAGTCCCGCTAAAAATCGCTGACCTCCACCATTACTAGTAAAATAAATAAATAAATAAAAATGGCATAAATCTTTTTCCTAGTTTGTAGATGCGATTACTTTTGCGCAAACCATTAAAAATACGCTTATTGGGATTTTTTTACCAAACATATGTAGTAGTATACTATTTTTTTATTGGGAAAGTTAGATAGCAGAAAGTGAATTTTTATTTTTTATTTTTTTTTATTTTTTAGAATTGTCGCTTTTTTTGTTTATAGCCCAAAAAATAAAAATTGCAGAGGTGACCAAATACCACCAAAAGAAAGCTTGATTTGTAGAAAAAAAGGACATCAATTTTATTTGGGTACAGCATCATATAATTGTGCAATTGTCAGTTAAAGTAACACAGTGCCAAATCGCAAAAAATGGCATGGTCATTAAGGGGGAAAATCTTCTGGTCCAGAAGTGGTAAAGTTAAACTTTATGCATATGTAATGGTGGCACTGGCTTTGAGATGAGGCTGGTACTGGCTTTAGGATGAGGCTTTTTACCAGGGCTAGAGTGGCCTCATCTGTAACCCAGTGGTTCTTTAACTTTTTAAACTGAGGACCTAAATAAAAAAAAAAAAAAATACCTCTCTGGGGTGCAAGAGGAGAATTATTAGCACAATGTCAGCAAAGCCATGCAATGACAAGACTAAACTGAATTAAAAACAAACAGTAATATGTGCACACCACATATGCATTACATGGGTGGCAAGGGGTTAAAGTGATTGTAAAGTCTAGTGTATTTTTTATTTTTTTTTAAATAAGAAACATGTTATACTTACCTCCTCTGTGCAGTGTTTTTGCACAGGGCAGCCCGGATCCTCCTCTTCTTTGGTCCCCCTACACTGCTCCTGGCCCCTCCCTCCTGTTGGGTGCCCCCACAGTAAGCACCACTCAAGCCCAGCTGCAGCTCTGTGTGTCCATTCAGACATGGAGCTGCCGTTTCGGCCTGCTCCCTCTCTCTCCTGATTGGCTAACTGACTTTGATTAAAGGCTGTGGGAGCCAATGGTGCCACTGCAGTGTCTCAGCCAATCAGGAGGGAGAGCCCAGGATGGCCTGAGGGACTTGTGGATATCGCTAGATAGAGATGGGGCTCAGGTAAGTAGTAGGGGGTGCTGGGGCGTCTGCTACACACAGAAGGCTTTTTACCTTGATGCATAGAATGCAAACAGATAAAAAACCTTCTGCCTTTACAGCTCCTTTAATAAAACAGAATTGATTCTTGAGCATCATAACAATTGTGAAAGACCCGGGACAAATATTGGGTGTGACCACAGTACACCGATAGTAGGAGGGGCTTAATGAGGCATAGTTTACTACAGCCTGAGTCTACTCACTGTGTACACAGCACACATGTTCTACAGTCCTTGTACCCACCAATTCAGCAACAATTAGTGTGCCACAAGCAAGAGTTCCACAGACACAATCATTTTTAAAAACTGAAACTCTACAATTACACGTGCTTTTCTTAACCACTTAAGTTGCGGAAGGTGTTTCCCCGTTCATCATGACCAGAGCATTTTTTGCTATTCAGCACTGTGCTAATTTAACTGGCAATTGCTTTTTTTATTTTTATCACACAAATAGTGCTTTCTTTTGGTGGTATTTGATCACTTCAGGGTTTTTCATTTTTTTAAATGTAGCACCCTACGGGTAGGTGCTAGGTAAATGTATAGTGGGCCTTGTCTGCTGGGCTGTGATCTGTTTAGATAGGGTGTCAGGGCTTCCAGATGTGCCTGCTGAGGGGAGAAGTATCCCCACTGGCTCCTGTGAGAGGCTTCTCATAGGGCAGTGTGGGAAGCCCAATCAGGGGACACATCCCAGCTTGTAACTACCCCAGAAGGCAGATTATGCTGCAAAGGATTCTGGGAGTGGGTATAAGTTTGGGGGGAAGTGCATGGCAAGGTGTCTTTGGCGGAAGCAGAGTCCTGGGAAGGAGAGTGTGGCTGTCTCTCCTCCTGTCTGAGGAAGGCGGATGTCTCAGGGTGTCGCCTGAGTGTCCAGAGAGTGCTGAGTTGAGCTGAGGGGATCCGGTGTGCCAAAAGCCTGCAGAGGAAGAGAGGGGTCCAGTTCCAGGAAAGCCTACACAGGTCGTGAGTACTCAGGATTGCCCCTGGGGGTCTGCATGAAGTTAGAGGGGACAACTCCGGAAAAGGCTCTGAGATCCAGTGTCAGCTAGCTGTAAAGGGGGTACCTAGGTTGAGGACCTTGAAGCTACAGAGGGGGTACATAGTCAGTGGACTCTGAAGAGTTTGAGGTTAAAGGGGGTACCTGTAGTTTGGGCCCTGAATTGTACAGAAAGTGTGCCAGTTACAGTGACAGCTATACAGAGTTCTACTATATACTATCTCAAGCTGTGCCAGGCGGTGGAAAAGTATTCAGTGACTTTTACAGTGCAACAGTGTCAAGAGTTCTACAGTTCTCAGTCTTGGATCTTCTGGACTATAAGTCAAGGATTCAGCACTTCTTCTGTTTTAAAGAATATTCTCAGTGTCAGTGAGCGTTGGCTGGTGCCGGCTGGTGCCGGCTGGCGCCGGCTGGCGTCAAAGAGGCGCCAACGGGCATTTCAGAAGTAAAAGTCCCAATTGTAATTAGTTTGAGCCTCAAGGAGTATCCCACTCATTCCCTTCTCCCATCCCCTTAATTCCAATAAAAACCACAAACAAAGATGCCGGAGTTGTCGCTGCTTCAGTTATCACACCCAGGTCACAAACTCATATGGGCTGGAGAGATTACCTGTATTAATTGCAGACCGATATCAGGCCATAGGCCTGGAAACCTTGCTACATTTGGGATTTTGCCATTAGCTACTGGGCCAGTTGCCCTTGGCTACGGCACAAGCAAAAGTCCAAAAAATACATTTTTGTGTCCGAAACTGCTACATCAGCATCAGACCGGGTGTGAGACTGCAACTGCAGGAGGCAGGGAGAGGGGGTTGAGGCTAGAAACCCACAGAGAGGGATGCTTGTGGCAGCGAAAATGTTCCAAGAGAGACTGTAAAGTGACCAAGACTCTTCATATGGATTAGGAGATGTATTCTGCTGTCAGGAAGTGGAAAGCAGGAGACAAGTGTGTCAGGATGCGTGAATGCAGTAACTGCCTGATAGCAAGGAGTCCTAGTGTGGACAGTGAAAATGGCGTCAAGAGTCCAGGGAAGGACAGAGAAGTGGACGTTGGAGGTCCTAGTGTGGACAGTGAACTTGGAGGCCAGGGGCACGGGAAGAGAGGTGCCAGGGGCCGGGTGGTGGTGCACAGTATATGGAAGAATGTTAACCGTGCATCTGATAGCTGGACATTTATGCTTTATGGCTGTTGCACACATACTGTGGGGATTGTAGTCGGCCACGCTGGGGGGGGGGAGGGGGAGCGTGGAGCTAGTCCCGCAGCCAGTATGAAAGATGTTAATTGCACGTGTGTGGCAAGGAAGAGGAGTATCAACTGTGCAGTCGGTGGCGGGATGCTGCTCTTGCCGAGCAAGAGGGGGTGGCTCGCTTTAGGCAGGAAAGTGCAGTGGAGACCCCAGTGCAATTAAGGTGAGTGGATGTATGTCTAGCAAGTGACATACTTCGCTTTGCAGCTACATCCCAAGTGTTGCTCCCAGCATGGCAGCGGAAGAGTTACAGTACCGCGCAGGAAAGCGCGCCATGAGCAGGACTGCCCAGAGGGAGGAGTCACTGCCCAAAATGGTGAATGGGTGGAGATAGAGGGAACTTCTGGCCAATCAGGAGCAACCCAGGGGACCCTATTAATATCCCCTCCTTTGGGTGTGGCCGTGCGGAAGACACTTGTAGGAGAAGGAGGCATGTCGTTCACCAGAGGAGCGAAGAGTGTTCCCGCTATGGCTACCACCGTGCCCGAAAACCCTGTGGAGAGCCGAGAGCAGATCTACCCGCCTGATCCCCCTGCTAGTTTGGGATACCTGTATCCGGATGGTGAAGGACGGCAGACTCACCTTGTGCACCGGAGGATGTCGGGAGTTCCTGGGAGTGGTATGTCCCCAATGTGCCACTGTTACTCTGAGGGTGCAGGCATGGGTTCAATGTGGGTAATGCAGTAATTTGCTGCTCAGGGCAGAGAAGAGCGAGGGCCATCCCAAGAAGCTTGCAGTTATGTGGGAGACAGGCCTCACTCAGGAGGTGACAGGGAGCGAATCAAAGTTCCTTCGCGGAGCAGGAAGAGGCATCTTCAGGCTGATGATGCAGATGGAGGCCCTGCCTGCAGTTGGTGGGCTTACAGTCTGCGGGAAGGGGGTTCGGTCGCAGAGCTCCATAGGGAGGGAATCCGTGTCCACCCAAACAGTAGGGAGCTGGCCAGAAGCACCGTCGGTCAGGGCCATCACGGAATCCGCCCCTATAAGTATTCCCCAGCCTGTCCAGATAGAAGTTGCCCAGGTGTCTTCCTCCACCGTCAGCAGTGAGGGTGAAAATTGCCCAGTTCAAGTGGACTCCCCATCCTTCTATATGAAGCATGGCTCTTTGGAAGAAGGTATGGATGACTTGGGGTCTATTGAGGAGACGAATGGGAATGGGGATAAGAGACTGGAAGCAGCTCCCCAGGTCCCGAAGTTGTTACACCCCTAGACCAGGAAGCCAAGGAGGCTATTGAAAGAGGGGAACTGGCTCAGAAATTGGGGTTCTGTGAGGCCTATGTCACAAGGGTCCCAGACCTCACCCCACAGGGAAATATTGCTAGGGCCAGGGATCAGAACACTGCCTATGAGGAGATGATCCAAAGAGTACATACCCCATATTCTCCACCAGGGAGAGGTAACCGGAGAACCCTCCCCAGACTGTCTAGAATGCAGCGGTGGATGCAAAAAAAGGTTGCCTTGGAGTATGGCTATGACTACCCCTATGCTCCAAGGGAGGTCATGCTGTTAGTGGAGAAGTTCAGGGTCTGGTGGTGCGATGAACTTATCTGGGACTATCTCTTTGTCCCCAAGCCGTACCGAGACTCTCTGGAGGAAGGATTGAAAGAGAAATTCAATAAGGTCAAGGTTCAGTGGTATTTTGGACGCTCTATCTACATATATATAGAAGAGGTCCGCCGCCCTGATGGCTCAAGGCAAGCTTGTTCCATCCGGGTCAAAAATGAAAATGGAGAATATGTTCAAGTTGCCTCAAAAACAAGAGGAACGAAGGAGAGACTTAACAAGAAAATTTGTGTGGCCGGCCGGCTACCACAACTGACCAAGGAAATCTTTTGTTCATGAAATAATATAGTGCTGAATTCAAGTTGCATCTGTTAAAAGGGAAACAGACCCCTGACCCATCCGGCCAGGGTCTTTGGAAAAGTCAAGTGTTGTGTTGCTAGACCTTTTGGGATCATCGGGGTCCGGGTCTTTTGAAAGCTAAATTTTGTGTGCTGTATCCTTTGGGCCATTTGAGCTTTTGGTAGGACTGCTGCCTCAGAGTCAGAGGGACATGATTCATTTTGGTGTGGGGTGGGCCATAGGCCTGGAAAACCTTGCTACATAAAAATGAAAAAAGACTGAAAATTTTGAAAAAAAAAAAACAATATTTTCTATTTTCTGTTATAAAAAATATCCAATAAAATCACATCTCTTCGTACATTTAATCCCAAATGTATTCTGCTACATGCCTTCGGTATAAAAAAAAAAAAAAAATCCCAATAAGTATATTAATTGTTTTTTGTGAAAGTTATTGCATAAACACACTATGGTATACAGTATATTAGTATATATTGGAATTTACGTAGCTTTTACTTTCTGACTGCCTTTCACATTTCTTGAGGTGCTAAAATGTCAAGGAAGTAAAAACACTCCCCAAATTACCCCTTTTTTGAAAGTATACACCCCAAGGTATTTGCGGAAAAGCATGTTGAGTTCATGGAAGTTTTTGAAACATGACAATTTCTTTTTTTTTTTTTTATTTACAGAAAGTTTTCATTTTTAATGAGCTATTTCCCACACATGCTATATTCTACGTGCTGGAAAGTACATAAAGCTTTCATGCAGGGCAAGCTCATTCAGTTAGGATCATGTAAGAAAAAAACACACCTTTCTGCTAGGTGAGACGTTGCAACAGCTTGGGGAGCTGGAGAGCATTCACAAACATACCAATCACCCATCTATACTCTCCCAGCTTGTAGCAAAAAAAGAGGAACTAAAAGCTCTCTTACACCTTGAAACGTGTCTTTCACTTGGTGTCCAGAGAGATCTACGAATGAGGCAATAAACCCGGCAAGCTATTAGCCCACACTCTTAGATCCAACAAGTCATCCCTTTGTATTTCCAAAATTAAAACCAATGCAGATGCCTTAATCTTCATAAGACATCGCTAAAACCTTTTGAGAATATTACCAATGCCTATATAACGTCCAAAAAGAACATCCAACATCTGACCCACACGTCCACACTACATCAATATCAGACTTCTTATCTAAAGTGAATCTCCCTAAACTTCCCATTGACAGGTTTGCAAAAACTGGAGGACCCCATTTTGGAGGAGGAAATAGGGGAAGCCATGAAATCACAAGTATCCGGCAAAGCACCAGGCCCAGATGGCTATACTGCCAAGTATTAAATAATTTTCCAACACACTCTACTTCCTCACCTAACTAAATATACATATTTTGTATCTGGGGGAGGTTCATTTAGACCCAAAACCCTACATGCGCACATTACCATCATCCCCAAACCGGGTAAAAACCCTACATGTTGCAGCAGCTACAGATCCATCTCCCTATTGAACATTGATGCTAAAATCTATGCAAAAGTGTTGGCAAACCGTTTTCTTCTTTTACTCCTGAAATGGGTTTCTCCAGACCAAATCAGATTTGTCCCAGGCAGAAAAGCCGAAGACAACTCCCTTAGAACCCTAATGCTGATCGTTCACACTAGGCGCTGTTCCCAACCCAGCCTACTTCTTTCAACCGGTGATAAAAAAGCATTTGATAGGGTGGACTTGAAATACCTGATAGCTGTATTATCCCATTTCAGCTTTGGCCAAGAGGATGATTGCACGAATTGCAACCCTATCTAACTACCCGACTGTCCAGATTAGAGTCAACAGTATACTCAGCGAATCTTTCAACCTACACAACGGCACGTGACAAGGATGTTCATTATCCCCTTTGTTGTTTGCACTCTCTCTTGAACCCTTCCTTTCTCTTATTAAACCTGATCCCAATAAACACGGTATTACGATGGGCCGAAGGGAACATAAATATGCTGCATATGCAGATGACATTCTTTTTTATATAAGACAACCAAAAATCACCTTATCCAATTTGTTGGCAGCTTTCTCTACATTTGGTGCGATCTCAAATATCAAGATCAATCTCACCAAATCTGGGATACTTAACCTCACTGTGCCGCAAAGAGATGTACAAATACTAAGAGAGACCTTCCAATTCACCTGGCAAAGCTCATCATTAAAATACCTTGGAAAATCACTGACACCCTCCCTCTCAAAACTTTTTCAAACTAACTATATGCCCAAACTTAACGCTATTTGACATGACCTAAATTGTTGGAATTCAATTGTACATACTGTTCATGGATGGGTAGAATATAAAAATGAAAGTCTTGCCTTGTCTGCTCTTCCTGTTGCAAATGATCCTCTTCTGTGTACCTCCGGGCTACTTTATCATTCTCCAATCTCTTATAGACAAATACATTTGGAAGCACTCTGAACCTCGAATATCCAAAAGAGTACTCATCAGATCTAAACGCTGTGGGGAGGGGGGGGTCTTGCCCAGTGGTGGGATTCAAAAATTTTAGTAACCAGTTCCGACTTTCAAGCATGGTGTAATTTTTTTTATCTAATGTCAGTTAGGGGTCCAATCTGTCCGCCGTAATGTTGCAGTCTCGCTACAAATCGCAGATCGCCACCATTACTAGTAATAAATAATCAAAAATTACATAAAACCCCAGGAAAGAAGGGGTCCCTGTCCCCAGGAGAGAAGGGGTCCCTGTCCCCCAGGAGAGAAAGGGTCCCTGTCCCCCAGGGGAGAAGGGGTCCCTGTCCCCAGGGGAGAAGGGGTCCCTGTTCCCAGGGGAGAAGGAGTCCCTGTCCCCAGGGGAGAAGGGGTCCCTGTCCCCAGAAAATGAGTCCCTGTCCCCAGGGGAGAAGGGGTCCCTGACCCCAGAAAAGGAGTCCCTGTCCCCAGGGGAGAAGGGGTCCCTGACCCCAGAAAAGGAGTCCCTGTCCCCAGGGGAGAAGGGATCCCTGTTGCCAGGGGAGGAGGGGTCCCTGTCCCCAGAAAAGGAGTCCCTGTCCCCAGGGGAGAAGGGGTCCCTGTCCCCAGGGGAGAAGGGGTCCCTGTCCCCAGAAAAGAAGGAGTCCCTGTCCCCAGGGGAGAAGGGCAGTCCCTGTCCCCAGGGGAGAAGGGGTTCCTGTCCCCAGGGGAGAAGAGGTCCCTGTTCCCAGGGGAGATAGAGTGGGGTGGGGGATGGGATGGAGTGTGGGGAATATGGGGTCGTCTCACTCACCATTCCCAAGCTGCAGACAGTGCACTCATCCTCGGTCACCTGGGCTCCCTCCAGCAGCATGGATGGCTGATCAGCAGCATATCGCAGACTCCGAGGGCGACCTGTGTATGACAGGGGGGAGGAGGGGGGCTAGCCTTGCAGACAAGTCTTCTGTGTCCTCCGGCTCTCCTAGGGCTAGCAGTACCTGTATGGATGACTGGATGTGTATTATTTGCGTGGCAGCCGACTCGGGGGGTGGGGGCGGGACTCTGGCTGGGGAGGAGACGTAACGTTGCTGAGCAATTGGAGAAGCCAGCTGAGCACAGGGGCGGGAAATTTCAAATTGCCGCCTGGATCTCCGGCTTGCACACATGTTAGTAACAGGTTCCACAGAACCGGTGCGAACCGGCTGAATCCCACCACTGGTCTTGCCTTACCTGACCTAAAGTGTTATTACCATGCAGTTGTACTCGTCAGAATTGCAGAATGGACTTTTCTTCGCCAAGAAAAACTATGGATCCAACTGGAATATCACCTTAGTCAATCCTTGTTACATCTTCTCCCTAGCGAGACGATATTGAAATATATCTAATACTACCTCCCCATTGACATTCTAATCTCTGGCCATCTGGGACAACATTATAAAAAATTCTCATGGAAACTACAATTCACCCCTATTACCACTCCTAGGTCACACTTTCTTTAAACCTGGCCTGCTGGATAATAATTTTCTTTCCTGGACCACTTCCTCCCAACTTCTCCTACACCAAGTACTGAAATATGGAAAACTCTTACCTCTACAGAAACTCAAGCCACCCTCTACCATCACTAAACTAGATGAATGGCGCCACAACCAGCTATTCCATTTTATACGCCCCCTTCCGAAACCTCTAAGATCCTACAAAGACCTATCACCCATTGAAATCATCTTTGCCTCAAAAAAGGGTCTATCTAGAGGTATCTCCCAATTCTACACAACTTTTCTAGACCTAGATGGAAAGCACTATCCCCTGTATATACACAAATGGGATATGGAACTACAATGACTGCTTACTGATGCCCAAAAGGACAAAATACTCCATCTAATCCACACATCATCACTCTCTTCTAGATATATGGAAATTAATTTTAAACGCCTCTCAAGATGGCACTACTCACCAGCTTGTTTACATCGCTAGCTACCTGAATACTCTCCCGTCTGCTGGTGTGGTTGTGGATTAGTAGCCTCTCATGCAAACATCTGGTGGTCCTGCCCCAACATTCGCCAATTTTGGAATGAAATTAGATCTCTGATTGCATTTATCATCGAGACCATCTTACCTGATGACCTCTGAATCATACTTTTCCATTGCTCCCATGAAACTTGTAGAGCATATAAATGCTCTATCATTCCCCACCTTCTTAATGCAGCCAAATCCCTAATCCCCCTGTATTGGAAAAAGTAGGACATCCCTTCACTAAAAAGATGGTGCCAAAATATAGACCATATCTATACAAAGGAAGACCTTAGCTCGGAAACTCGTAACACACAATCCTCTTTCGCTAAGATCTAGGCATGTTGGCTTAACTTTAAATCCACTCCTCGCTAAGCAGAAATAATATCCATTGAATAGCTCCATTCACAATACAGACTCCAACGCTTTAATATCGCAATAGGATGTGCCATAATGATGCTACCCTCTTGTGTACAGCTTCTCATCTATACGTATCCTCCTTATGTGATACAGTTAGAGATCTGGATATACATCACAGACCTATATTCCTCCCCCCTTTACCTTCCCTTTCTTCTCTGTCACACTACTCCTCCCTACCTCTCCATTACTATCTCTCAATTCTTTAACCCAATATAGAACAAACTAATCAGAGATGTCAAGCAGAACTATGTTTGGATATGTAAAATTGCATGCCTTGAGACAAGTTGTATCAAAGTGTTCAAAATATTTCCTTGTACGTCATGCTTACCCATCTCAATAAAAGTGTAATAAATAAAAAAATTAATGGAAGTTATTCCTGCAAGAGGGAGCTTCCCAGACGTTGAAGCAGTGGATCAGACCCAGTGGTCTCAAAGCTCCTCATCAGGATCCGTAGTCGTCTAGCTGTGATGAGGGAAATAATGTCCTGGTGGCCTTGCAGGCCGCGATGTCCTCAAGAACAGTCTTTGGCGCAAGAACCTCCTATTCTCCTTCCTGAGATTTCAGACCTTACACGATGGGGCCAAGTGTATCCAAATTCATCCAAGTTAGATCTAGCAGCTGGGAGACCAAGTATGGAAGGCTCATCTAGGGGTCGCACCTTTCAGTATTTTAAACCCTGTGCAAGCCAGGGCACCTGCTTAAAACTTCAGATATACTAGAACATGGGAAATCTCTCAGAATTTAAGGATGGAATTCTCTGCTCCCAACTGTAAATATTAAGATGTCTGCCAGTAAGCTGAGATAAGGGAATGGCAGTCAAGTCTTAGTTAGGTGCTCGCTTCCTGAGATCCAAGGACCGCCGTGCATCATGGTAAACCAAATCTGAAGGGCCTGTACAGATCATTCTTTCCCCTTAGAATCTGCAGTGCAACTAGTGTTGGAAAGGTTGCCCCACTTTTCCATTCTTCTGAGCAAGACTTCCTCAATACTTTCCGTGACACTAAAGCAGTATTTCCTAAGGCTATCATGTCTGGGAGAAGAATTTCAAATATCCAAGCGTCAAGCGGTAAACTACCTTATTGCTACCATTATCAAACAAAATAGCTCTAGTTTCTTCTTCTCCAGCACCATACAAAGGTCAGCATCCTTGCATCTGGAACAGGACATTGCCCTTCCAGCATGTCCAAACTGAAATATCTAAGTCACCACAAGTTTGGGTAGTGGACTCGATGTGGAAGAAATACACGGAAGCGGTCCTTCTCTAGAAAGTCAGTCAGATAGTGGCCTCTTCAGGCCTGGTGGTATCAGAAGAAGACTTTCACTGTCCACTAGGAACATCTCAGGTCAAAGTCACCTAGGGGGCTTATAGGGAAAAGATGACTCCATCAATCTAGTGCAGAGCCCACTTTGTCAGATGGGTGGCGTGCTCATGGGCAGAAATCATAGGTTCAGAATTATTTTACAGGATACCAACTAGTTTCATACACTAAAAAACATTTTTAGCCTATTACAAAGTTAATCAAGCAACATTGGAAACAGGGGAGTTGACTTCAGTTCTTTATGAATCCAACGAAATATGTTGATTAAAAAACTTCAGCATGGCCCTCCCTTATGGGTTTTGTTGGCGTGCTAAATCCCATATGTGTATGCTATCATGCTTGTGTCATGCAAACTGAAAACTTTCTACTTACCTAATGGTAATTTTCTGTGACGGTCTGACCCCCTATCACCGTCTAGGTTCCCCGTCACGGTTCCCCTTTTTCAGAACGGCAAATAATCCATCTAGGCGAAATAACACTGGCATAGCATAACACCCCAAGGCTCCCAATGGTGTTGTGCTTACCAGAAAGCCAATTTAAATTAGCAGGGAATCCAAAACAGGAATCTTGACACCTTTAGCCAAAGGAAACGCTAGTTGAACTCCCAAAGGATAAGGTGTGTGGTGTTCATGAAATATAAAGAAAGAACGCCATAGCGTAAAAGCACACAAAAATAAATAAATATATAAAGTGTGATGCACTCACAAAAAAGTGCAATACTTTCACCAGTGAATGACACCACTTGTGAACCAAGCTCGTGTAAATACTGCTTACCAAATACAGAGAAATGTGCTCATCAAATAGTAAAAAGGATTGCTGACAGGCAAACTGATATGTGAAATCCACAACCAATATTAGCGCTTCTTACCAGATGACCAAAGGTAATAGGCATAAATGTTTCTGATGTAAGATGTGTAAACAAATAAATGGACACCCATAAGTGAATCAGGCACATATAGGTAGTCCTTACCGAGATGTGAATAAAGTGCTCATATAATCCAAAGGCACTGACAGAAAAATATATTATCCACCACCGATCTTAACGCCTCTTATCAGACCTCCAAAAGAGATGTGCATGAATAAGTCCTGGTATTGAGGAGATAATTCGCTAGCTCCGCAAGTTTCACTCAGAGAATTAATCCCAGATGGATATCACCACCATAAAACAAAAAGGAGTGCCATAGTGTAAAATCCAATAGACTTTTTTTTAAATATATAAAGAAATTAACTCACATTCAGTAACAATTCCTCCAGGGATGTAATCTGACATCCATTCAACCAGTGTGTGGCTGCCCTATGCAGCTGACAAGCCCACTCTGTGTAGGATCAAAGTGACACATTGTCTAAAAATTACCCCCAACGTAGGGGAACAGTGTACAGATATAGACAGATACAAAATATAACTGACCACACACAAGACAAATAAAACCAACTAAATCACACATACAAGGCCGGCCTCACACACACACTGGAAGATCAGACCAGCAATGACCAGAGTAAGCTGCATGCATTCCCAACAGGAATATCTGAATGCTGCTATCTCATAGGTCTGCTGGTCGGCATGACACAATTCTGTTTAACGCCTGGTATAATGAATGACCAAAATTGCTACACCAATGGTTCAAAAGGTCATGAACTTCATACTTTGAACTTTCATCTGGTCAACCCTGTAATTCAAAATTAATAATCAAATGGTAATTCTAGAGTCTATTGTCAGACTATCAAGCAGAAGGGAAGCACCAGT
This sequence comes from Pelophylax lessonae, assembly GCF_965119305.1. Lineage (NCBI taxonomy): Eukaryota > Metazoa > Chordata > Amphibia > Anura > Ranidae > Pelophylax > Pelophylax lessonae. Next base: position 582,787,398 of record NC_138770.1, read on the forward strand.
GAACTATTACAATGCAGGTTTGAGCCTGTACACTTCTGCTGTAATTGAAAGGCATATGAGCTCTAAATTTTCAACGTGATTTCACCATGGAGGGAGAAGCGTCTAAAGGAATGTCTGCACACCGATTGATATGGGCTGTTGGGAAAGCCAGTCCTTGGGATGGATAATGGCTAATATCTTTGAAGGGATGAAGTTCAGATCCTCAAGACTTTTGGTTTGCACAGTCAGGCCAACTTAAAACCCCCTTGGCCTGGCAGTGGCCGTGAATTGATTGGCTTATATCCACTGTATGACTGGGTCAGCTTGGTGGTCACAGCCTTTTCTCTATCCCCTTAACAGTAATTGCTTATGCTCACCATACACTGGAAGTCTTGAATGGAGAGACTTCTGTACATCTCCTTGGGGTATTCTTAAAATGAAGGCCCGAATATTGGAGGTTCCGCTCCGGCATACCACGAGGGGATGGCGTGTTCCGGGAATTGCAGGGAAACAACGCTGTGGGCGGAAGCTGGAACGCAGCGGTGGCTCTTCCGGGTAGTGTGTTGCTGGCGTGTGACGTCAACGCGTTTCGCGTGGTTTTAAGTACCTCGTTATCTCACCATTGTGTGATGCTTTATGTAAATATTCAGGTCATTGTTCATGTAGTGACTGTCATGCTTCTCAAGTGTATAAAAGTCTGCTACTTGTTTTAATAAAAGAGTTAGTTGTTTTCCAGTATACAAGCTAAGTGTCAGGCTAGTTTTGTATGACAGCGGCTGGGATTTGATATCTATGTTCATGACTGCGAGGAAGCCGTATACCGACGGAAGTCCACAACTACAGGCTTTTGCTACGGCGGCCTGGAGCTGTTATTAGAGAGGCTGTCTGAGGACCCCAACTTTGGGAGCAATTTGGAGTGGCGTTTGGAGGAAATCTTAGAATACAAAGAACAGGTGCTGAATGTCTTGGATGTGCACTGGGCACTGGAAGATTTGGAATTTCTAGCCAATCAGGAATGGGAGCTGGAGATCGCCTACAGACGGCTGCTAGACTCTGCTCAGTACCATGCCTGGGCTCCCCTTGCCTGGGAATATCCAAAAGTACCAGCTGACAGTCCAGAAATCCTGACTGAAGAGTCGGCAATGTGGCACAAAAATAGTGTGCTTTGCACACCTGCACCCACGGTTTTGGATGCGGAGGTCTTATGGCGGATGCAGCAAGTGCTGACTCACCTTGACGAACCTGTTTCTGCACAGGACGAGCTTGGATGGAGGAATGCATCTGTTCACCCGCTGGATAAAGGTATGGGAGAAGAGGAAGCCATCTTCATTCCCAAACCACGGTTTACAGCCTTAATTAACTTTCCATCGGAGGATGAAATGGAAGATAAATCACCCGCCAAAGTGTTGGCACTGGGCCAAGTGCCACCAGCCCATGCCCTGGACTTTCAGTAATTCCAGAGACTTGGGATTTAATAGACTTTTCTGCTGAGGTGGAACATCCCAGTAGGCCTACAGCAGAAGAACGGGCATCCAGGCATAGTGTAGCTGACCTCTGCCTGCAACAATTGGTGACCCAGGAAGATGTGTGCAAGGCCACCGACTTTTCAGTTTACATTCCTGCAGAAAAGCTGGCATCAGGGCCTAGTATCACTGAGCTCTGCCCAACACCAACAGCAGCTTCAGCCTCCTGGAGAGAAGAGGCAGCTGATCTTTCTGCTACACCACTGACAGCGAAACGGTATTTCAGTCCAGCAGCATCTGTGGAGTTACAAGAAACTTCTACAGCAGAAGCTCTGACAACTGGACAGAGGGTCCAAGACCTCTGCCCCACACCTGCAGCAGTCCCGGAGGCCCAGGGTGAGAAGGTGGCGGTCACTCTCCAGCAGCAGATCAGGTTCTAGGGGGAGAAGAGAGAGGAGGTTGTCGCCCTCCCTCCCCAACAGTTAGCCGGAGCAGATTACGTGGAGTCCCCAGCAGAAGTGCTGGCAACAGAGCAGAGTGCAGATGGCCTCTGCCCTCAACGTTCAAAAGATGGAGTTTCTGTTATAATGGATGGGACTGCAATAATCACCTCTATATCCCAGGGATGCTGTGCAGTCGGCCCAGGTCCCCAACAGCATGAGGAAGTGAGCCCAGCCACCATGTCTTCTCTCCAGCAGCTGAAAGGACTCCAGGAAGAAGGGCCAGTCCACCCTTCTCCCCAGTGGCGGGTATGTTCTACGAGAGAGGCAGAGGCAGAGGTTGGCTGGGTGAGTATTGCCCCCTTTGGGACAATTTGCTTGGGGTACTGTGTGGGTATAGACATTGGGGGGCTGGAACTACAGATTACTTTCAAAGTCAACCCGTTTGGGCTCCCCTCCTGTGTTAGTCTCCTTTCGGAAGCAGAGAGATGTGACGGGAGTCACTTTGGTTGGGGGGCCCTTGGAAAACAGCTTACCTTAGAGAGGATGGGAAATACCTCTCTCAACCCCCTAGGCACTTCTTATGTGTAAGTCACCCTGTGTCTTTTCGGGACACAGGGTGACCAAAAAGCCGAGTCTGGCCTGCCCAAACCAGACTTCCACAGATTTATTGGCTATGAGAGCTCCATGCGCCCTGCCGGGACAAACCTACAAGCTATGTGGAACTTTGTCAAGGAAGCTGCCATGACGGATTGACTCTTTGGGACTTGTTACCCGACTAACTCAGGCACAGACCGATTGGAGGTCTGGTACCTGGATTAGTATACCTTTGGGGGGAAGATATGTGACTGTATTCACCATCACTGAAATTTAAAGACAGATAAGTAATGGTTTGGATTGCTTCAGTTGGTCAGACTTGTAACAGATGCATGTCATCAGCCCAAACACCTGTCTTCCACGGATTGTAAATCATGCTGATTTGCTCACATATTGTTTACGGTGGGTTCTCAGTATTTACACTATAATAATGTATATTATATCTTGTTTTACCTTTGGTGCCGGCAGTCTGGGCTTCCAGGCTGACTTAAGTACGCTGAGCTAATTAGCATGTGAATGATAACCTTGTCTAGATGAGATTAGCCATAAGTCAGCTGTACCTCGTTATCTCACCATTGTGTGATGCTTTATGGAAATATTCAGGTCATTGTTCATGTAGTGACTGTCATGCTTCTCAAGTGTATAAAAGTCTGCTTCTTGTTTTAATAATAGAGTTCGTTGTTTTCCAGTATACAAGCTAAAGCCCCGTACACACGTACTGATCGTCGGCCGAACGATCGGCCGTCTTTTGTCCAGGGCTGTCGTGTCTGTTGAAAACTGCAAAAGACTGCACACAAATTTTGTCGGCCAACAACAGCCGACTGCAGAAGTGATGTCATGTGATGGTTAACTTTCCTTGTCTTTTTTATTTTCTGAGCATGCCCAGTCTTGCTAATCTGCTGTCTGTCGGCCGAAATCTGTACTGACTGGCGAACAATCGGCCGTTCTGGTGACGGCCAACAAATATTTTAAAGTCTGCACGACAGATTCTGTTCAGCCGAAAATGCGATGTCGGCTGTCGGAAGCATCATACTAACAAGCCTGCAATCGGCCGGTCGGTCGGCGGCCGAATATTTACGGCCGAAAATCGGTACGTGTGTACGGGGCTTCTGTGTCAGGCTAGTTTTGTATGACAGCGGCTGGGATTTGATATCTATGTTCATGACTGCGAGGAAGCCGTATACTGACGGAAGTCCACAAGTACAGTGTGGGTCTGAGGTTTCGTCACACATAATAACTCCAAACATTAAAAAAATCTCATACATATGGTACCCTCATACTTGAAAAGGGTAGCAGAATGTATTTTGGGGTGTCATTATGCCCATGCTGTGTGTGGTAAACATTCTATTACGAGGTAGCAACTGCCCACCCTCAATGTAGTGTGGACGAGCAGCTGCTGTTGGCAAAGCGACATACCCGTACGTTGCTGCCTACTTATGGGTTTAGGACACGCACATGGCCCCTACCAGCACCTGCTATGACTACACAGTAAGAGCCTGTCAGCAAGTCAATGATTTACTGCCAGGACCTGTTGAATGGCTGTGTACATTCACAGCCCAGAGCTCTGTGGTGACATTAAACACAGCTCTGTACACACGGAATGATCTCTGTGTTTCTCATCCCTACAAAGCAGGGATGAGAAACTTAGAGACCAGTTAGTAAATCAGCACACTATACACACATTACACATAGTTGGGCACATATTTAACCCCTTGAATCCCTAAGGCCCCATGCACACGGGACGTTTTTAACGCCGCTGTAAGCAGCGTCAGGCGTTTTCTTTTTGCAGCCTAAAAACGCCCCTCCATGTTATTCTATGGCCTCATGCACACTCAGACGTTTTTGAGCTGTAAGTGGCTTAGACGTTTTTAGGCTGCAACAAGAACCCACCACCTGCGCGTTCTGAGGACCAGCGTTACAGCGTTAAAAACGCCTGACGCTGCTAAAAGCTGAATAACTTTGCTATAACGTTGCTTAACGTGCGTTAAGCCACGTTATACGTTTTTTTTTCTTCCATTCAAAATCAATGGTTCCCTATGGGATCCTATTGATTTGAATGGAGGTCGCACCGCAACACCGCAAGTCGGATCCGACTTGCGGGGTGACTTGCGCTGTGGGAATCTTGAGGGGGAACGCCACGCCAAAATGGGAAAAAAACGGCGTGGGGTCCCCCCCCAGGGTTCCAAACCAGGCCCTTCGGGTCTGTTATGGAATTTGAGGGTAGCCCCATGCCGAAAAAACGGCATGGGGTCCCCCCCAAAATCCATACCAGACCCTTAACCGAGCATGCAGCCCGGCAGGCCAGGAAAGGGGAGGGGACGAGCGAGCGGCCCCACCCCCCCTGGACCACACCAGGCCACATGCCCTCAACATGGGGGGGTGTTGGTGCTTTGGGGCAGGGGGAGCTCTGCACCCCCCACCTCAAAGCACCTTGCCCCCATGTTGATGAGGACAAGGGCCTCATCCCCACAACCCTGGCCGGTGGTTGTGGGGGTCTGCGGGCAGGGGGCTCATCGGAATCTGGAAGCCCCCTTTAACAAGGGGGCACCCCAGATCCCGGACCCCCTCCCTATGTGAATGGGTATGGGGTACACTGTACCCCTACCCATTCACCCCATAAAAGGCAGTGTATGGAAATAACGACAAGAGACGTTTTGGAAAGTTTATTAAAAATCTTCATCCGACTCTTCTTGTCTTCTCCTCTCCGGGGGTCTTCTCCGGGGTCTTCTGCTCTTTTGCTGTCCGCCCTTCTTGTCTTCTCCTCTCCGGGGTCTTCTGCTCTTTTGCTGTCCGCCCTTCTTGTCTTCTCCTCTCCGGGGTCTTCTGCTCTTTTGCTGTCCCCCTCTTCTTGTGTTCTTGTCTCCGGGGTCTTCTGCTGTCCCCTCTTCTGCTGTCCTCTCTTCTTTTCTTCTCCTCTCCGGTCTTTTGCTGTCGGCTGTCGGCTGTCTTCTTCCTCCGGTCCTCCTCCGATGACGTCTCCGCTGATTATGCCTATCTCCGGTCTCTTCAGCTTATTATATAGCCATTAGGGGCGTGGCCCCGATGACGTCATCTGGAGGCCCCGCCCCCTCATGTCACAGATGACGTCATATGTGACATGAGGGGGCGGGGCCTCCAGATGACGTCATCGGGGCCACGCCCCTAATGGCTATATAATAAGCTGAAGAGACCGGAGATAGGCATAATCAGCGGAGACGTCGTCGGAGGAGGACCGGAGGAAGAAGACAGCCGACAGCCGACAGCAAAAGACCGGAGAGGAGAAGAAAAGAAGAGAGGACAGCAGAAGAGGGGACAGCAGAAGACCCCGGAGACAAGAACACAAGAAGAGGGGGACAGCAAAAGAGCAGAAGACCCCGGAGAGGAGAAGACAAGAAGGGCGGACAGCAAAAGAGCAGAAGACCCCGGAGAGGAGAAGACAAGAAGGGCGGACAGCAAAAGAGCAGAAGACCCCGGAGAAGACCCCCGGAGAGGAGAAGACAAGAAGAGTCGGATGAAGATTTTTAATAAACTTTCCAAAACGTCTCTTGTCGTTATTTCCATACACTGCCTTTTATGGGGTGAATGGGTAGGGGTACAGTGTACCCCATACCCATTCACATAGGGAGGGGGTCCGGGATCTGGGGTGCCCCCTTGTTAAAGGGGGCTTCCAGATTCCGATGAGCCCCCTGCCCGCAGACCCCCACAACCACCGGCCAGCGTTGTGGGGATGAGGCCCTTGTCCTCATCAACATGGGGGCAAGGTGCTTTGAGGTGGGGGGTGCAGAGCTCCCCCTGCCCCAAAGCACCAACACCCCCCCCATGTTGAGGGCATGTGGCCTGGTGTGGTCCAGGGGGGGTGGGGCCGCTCGCTCGTCCCCTCCCCTTTCCTGGCCTGCCGGGCTGCATGCTCGAATAAGGGTTTGGTATGGATTTTGGGGGGGACCCCATGCCGTTTTTTCGGCATGGGGCTACCCTCAAATTCCATAACAGACCCGAAGGGCCTGGTTTGGAACCCTGGGGGGGACCCCCACGCCGTTTTTTTCCCATTTTGGCGTGGAGTTCCCCCTCAAGATTCTCACAGCGCAAGTCGCCCCGCAAGTCGGATCCGACTTGCGGTGTTGCGGTGCGACCTCCATTCAAATCAATAGGCTCCCATAGGGAACCATTGATTTTGAATGGAAGGAAAAAAAAACGCTGCTAAAAGCAACGTGGCAAAACGTGCAATAACGCCAATGGAAAAAGCTACTGAAAGCACGTTTTTACAGCTGCTTTTTCCGGCGTCAGAACTAACTTTGACGTACGTTTTTTCTAACGCCCCGTGTGCATGGGGCCTAAATGTTAGCCCCTTCTCAGCCAGTGAAATTATAACAGTGACAGTGTATAGTATCACTGATAACTGTAATAATGTCACTAGTAATGTCAGTGGAAGTTAGTCAGTTCCGCTCAGCATCAGTTAGTGTCAGATAGTCAGCCGCACTATAAGTGGTTGATCCCTGCCATTAGTAATATGAAAAAATAAAAATTCCAGTATATATAACATAGTTTGTAGGTGCTATATCTTTTGTGCAGACCAACCAATAAACACTTATTGTGATTTTTTTTTATCAAAAATATGTAGCAGAATACATTTTTGCCAAAATTTATGAAGAAATTCAATTTTTTCAATGTTTTTATTGGATATGTTTTATAGCAAAAAAAGTAAAAAACATTTTTTTACTTTCAAATTTTTCAGACTTTTTTCATTTAGATCGCAAACAATAAAAACGCAGTGGTGATCAAATACCACCAAGTGAAAAAAATTACATACAGTATCTCACAAAAGTGAGTACACCCCTCACATTTTTTAAAATATTTTAATATACCTTTTCATGTGACAACACTGAAGAAATTACACTTTGCTACAAAGTTAAGTAGTGAGTGTACAGCTTGTATAACAGTGTAAATTTGCTGTCCTCTCAAAATAACTCAACACAGCCTAGCCACTTCAATGTGGCTAGGCTGTAAAAAAAAAGTATCATACCTGTGGTATCCCCATACGTGGGAGGAGTAGCAGAATGTGTTTTGGGGTGTAAGTCCAAGTATGCCTATGCTGTGTGTAAGACATACCTTGTTAAAATGACAACTTTGTGAAAAGAAAAAAAAATTGTACCTAATTTCCAAACAATTGGAATGAGAAAAAGTGAGAAGCAGCCTATATCTAGACAAAGAGTCCTCATCCCGGTTAGGTAATTCGAGAAAAATGGAGTATTCCACATCAGTGATCCCAGAATACACCGATGGTAGGAAAAGAGGTTGGGACTATAACGGACTATTTGTCAGAAGTTTGTAGGTAAGCCAAGAGAGGAACAAAGGAGAAATATTAAAATTTAACAATATTTATTGGAGGAATGATAAAAAGTTGACATAGAAAAAATGAAAAAGATTAATACAATACAACATGTTTTCACATATGTCATGGTAGTAGTCGGTCAAACGGGTGAATGCCTTTGTTCAATGCATTTCGCCTTTAGCTTCGTCAGGAACTCTGGCGTAATATATTCACCCCTTTGCTGAATTAGGACTACATTAAGACCTTCCAAGTATATACGTGAAAAAAAGAAGAAAAAACATATATCAATACGAATTCATATCTTGATAGTGAAAAGAGTCTACAATATTCATTTTAACCCTAGTATATATAAAAAAAAAAATATATACAGAGTCATAAAGGGAGGAACATATAGCTTACCACACTTTAAAGTATAGTGTGCCTAGTACATAGAAAGGTTGGACCAAAGATTGCATCTCCCAATAGCTTGTCCCATGGTTCCAAACCAAACAGTCCCAGGTAGGGCCCTGTGGGGGTCCTCCATGGAGGTGGTTTCGAGGTATGAATTGGGCCAATCTTGAGTGGGTACCACCACAACGGACAATAGGTGGAGCCCAAAATTCTGTGAACAAAAATAATATGTAATGTATAACATGTCTAGTGTCATACAGGTTGTTGAGAATAGGTAGGCATAAAAATGTAGTATGGTGGATGGTTGAAACTCAAAAGGGGTTGAAAATAGGACTAATGACAAAGAGTATATATATATATATCTTGCAGAGCTGCCAAGGCTAGAGTCTGCTCAAGGACTGGGTATGAAAAGTAGAAAAACTAAATCAAATGTCCAATCCATGTTCTCACTAATGTATCAATAAGAGCAGCAGCTACATGCATTCACTCTAAAGGGTTGCCCCATAGGAGTATAAGTGCAGAGATGGAGTATCGTCTGGTCAACAAACGGAACCCAGACATGAACTGTCCCCAGAAAACAGGGCTTAAGTATGGGGGGTAATCAAACAACAAAAGTCAAAGAAAAGAGCCTGGGAGGTGTGGGCTAAGGTGTCTTACCTTGTAACCTGTGAAGCCGCGGGTCGGGAGAGCCGCCATGACTCACCCCCCCGTATCCGCGGCTTAAGATTGGTCCCGCCGGAAGCGACGTATGTCCGCGATCGTCACTTCCGGCGCGGGCGCCATACTATCGGATGTCCGCCACTAGAGGTCAATTGATCTCTGTGGCATTGCACCGGCACCGGCTGTATTCGCCGGAGAGGACAAAAGCAGAAAGCAGGGGACAGCTTTATGTTGGTCCTCTCCGGCGAATAAGAAAAAAGTATATATGTATGTAGCTTGTAGACTCTATAACTTTCACACAAACTAAATATTACAACACTGATTTGGGTAATGGTTACAAAAGAAGAAATGTAGCAGAATAAATTTGCACCTACATTTATTAATAAAATGTACTCATTTGTAAAAGTTTATAACGGAAACTATGAAATTTTTATTTTTTTTTATTTTTTATTTAAGTGTTTAATAATTTATTTAGCAAAAGATAAAAAAAACCCAGTAGTGATTAAATACTACCAATAGAAAGCTCTAGCTGTATTAAAAAAAATGAAAAAAAAATGTAGGTATTGTGTTGTATGAGTAATTATCATTCAAAGTGTGACAGCGTTGAAAACTTAAAAATGGCCTGGACAGGAAGGAGGTGAAAGTGTCCAGTATTGAGGTAGCCAAATATGCCCATGCTGTGTGCTAGAAATCTCTTAGTAATTGACAATTTTGTGTAAAAAAACAAATTTTTTATTTTCTTTCTTCTTTTTCCAAAAACTGGCAGGCAAAAATGTGATCTTGAGGTTGATTTACTAAAACTAGAAAGTGTAAAATCGGCTGCAGCTGTACATAGAAACCAATTCGCTTCCAGTTTGTTTAAACAAGCTGACGTTAGAAGCTGATTGGCTACCATGCGCAGCTGCACCAGATTTTGCACTCTCCAGTTTTAGTAAAAATCAATACCCAGTGTGCCTTTTAGTAAATACTGTATACTGTATGGTCTGCTTTGCAAATTGTGGTAATTTTGTAGATACTTCTCCTGTCCTTGCATTCAGGGCCTCAAGAAATGTGATAGTCAAGAAATTAGATGCATAAAATATTGAAAGCCTGAAGATGTTCTTTCCATTTTAGGCCAATCTATATACCTAGCCAGCAAAAACCTGTCAAATGTGGTGTCCTTACTCTCAGGAGGAGTAGAATATGTTTTGGGGTGTAAGTATAACTGTAAGTATGCCTATGTTGTTTGTAAAACTTGGAGATAGAAGAAGGAGAGGAGCGCGCAAGGGGGAGGGGACTTTCTAGAGGGGTACCATCATTAGACCAATACAGCATATGGTCTAATGACGGTACCCCTCTAGAAAGTCCCCTCCCCCTTGCGCCCTCCTCTCCTTCTTCTATCTCCATTTATGCATACTGGGATGTGGGTGCCTTTTCTTTATTGTATCCCTCTATATACCTTATTTTGAGTTTGTCCTTCCTTTTATTGTTTGTAAAACTTGTAAAATTGACAAATATGTGAATAAAAAGGAAATTTTATTAACTTTGCAAATGTTCTGATAAATTTACCATATACCTTGAAGTGTCTAACTTCCAAAAAAAAAGTCATTTTTGGAGACTTAAAATTGGAGACTTCATACTGTCCCTGCATTTTATGGCATAAAAAGTGTCACTAGACCACTGTAAGCCAGTAGCAGTTTTCCAGATCGCCACCACACCTTTCCCAGTTTCACCAGACCAGTGTAAGCCAACAATAGTGTTTCTGATTGCCGTCACAGCAGTGCATATTAGCAACTCTAAGGCTGCATTGTGTCTGGGAGGAGTAGGAAGAGAAAGGCTTTGTCAACCACTTCACTACTTATTAAAGATTCCCCATTAGTAGGATATAACAACAAAATCTCCCCACGGCTTCTATTGACTGCATCTCTTAATTGTGCAGCCACCGGAAATTTGAGTTTGGTGAGCAGTATATGGCTGTAGTATTCTACTCGTATATTTTTACCAGCATGAGTGACTTTTTCTTTGCCCATATATTGCCCCCTTCATTTGCCCATCAGTGCACAGTGCAGAGTACAGAATTAGGTGGTGTGGAATAGAAAACATGCAGGTCATGCTGAATTATCCTTCACCTGCTACTGTGCACACAGTTACAACAAAAGTGGCACACACAGCATTCAGGAAAAGTGACCCTACACTTCCTGGATTTGACTATGGTCCTTATTTTGCTGGCACATTTGGTAAACATACAAAAGGGACAGTTCTCTGCAGGGCTGCAAAAGAAAGCATGCTGTTTTATTTTTGGCTTGGACTGACTACAGAGATAAAGAAAATTGCATCACTGGTGACATGCTTGATGCTTGAAAAACATGAAGCTGCTATTGTGTCATAAGCAAAATCAAATTCTTTCTTTGGTGCAATAACTTGGATTCCCAGGGCAATAACCATATCCCCAGTTGTTTGACTCAGAATTTCAGGATGTAGATTTGAACTTCATATAATGCAAAGTAAGGTTGGATTGATTGCTGGAAAATATTCTTGGAAGGATATACTTATTTATTTCACTAATAGTATAATGAGAGTAAAGAGCACAAGAGTACATATTTAGATATTACTGGAATCAACAGTTAAAAATCATAGGAATACTAAGATTATTTAATACAGGTACCTTAAAGCAGTGGTCCTCAACTCCGGTCCTCAGGGCCCACTAACAGGCCAGATTTTAAGTATTACCTTGGGGAGATGCAGACTAGAGTACTGCAATCACTGAGCAGCAAATGATATCACCTGGGATGCATTTCAATTATCTTGCAAACCTGGCCTGTTATAGGGCCCTGTAGGCCAGGGTTGAGGACCACTGCCTTAAAGCACCATTAATTTACACAGGGTTTTACATATATAATATGCATTTACATCCGTCACTGCCCTCAAGGAGCTTACAATGTAAAGTCCCTACCTCACATTCATACATACACTTGCAAGTGCCATTTTAGACAGGAGCCAATTAACCTACCAGCATTTCTTTGAAGTGTGGGAGAAAACTCACACAGGCACAGAGAGAAGATACAAACTCTAGGCAGGTAGCGTCATGGTTGGAATTCGAACAAAGGACCCCAGTGCTGCTAGGTGGAAGTGTTAACCACTTAATCATTGTCTCAGTAGATATTCATATATAAAAAATATATGGAGTGGGGATATTAGATTAAGAGCTATTTGGGACACAAAATATACTTAAAGTGGAGTTCCACCCTGTATTTGAAGTTTGATTTCTAGCGTTGATCACAGTGCTATAATTATTCTGAATGTTTTGGTTTCTAAAGCATTTTACCGTTTGTGGTCACTAAAAAGATCCATTTCCTCAGTACCTCGCCGCAGGGAGGTACTTCATATCCGGCTGCCCATTGGCTCCTGGGATATATGTCATCAATCCCAGGAGTCAATGAGCAACCTGCAATACACTGAGTGCGCCGCACTTTGTTCACACCGTGCAGAAGCGAGATCGGGAGGGGCAAGCTAGGTAGCCAGCTGCACCATTTCCCAGAAGAAATTCAGAGTGGGCGTCAGATGACCACATTAAGTATAGAAGCTTACTGAATCTAGAGGGTAAATCAAAAAAGAAAACATTTTCATATGCAGCGTATTCCGATTTAGATTGCATAAGCTGCAACTATCACGGGGTGATTTAAAAAAAAAACGGAGCTTTGCTTTCATTTCTTAATTTCTGACTGGAAAAATGCCTAAACATTTCTACTATCATTTTCTACAATCATAGAACTTTTGATGGCTTCAAAAATATTTTTTTGTTAAATAAAACCTCGTTTAGAAAGCAGTTAAAAAATATAGTGAAATAATTCACTAATAAATACATTTCCATACTGACAACAATGAGATTACCTTTTAAGGCACACATACTGCTTTATTTCATTAATTTAACTTATTATTACTACTCAAATATACTTTTAATTAATTTGGACCAAAGTCCCATGGTCCCTCAACATCTTTTCGCTATCACTCCAGAGTATCTGGTAATTTTTGGATGGATTCCCATTACTACCATATTTAAATAGGAAAGATCTTTTTTTTTCTGACAGTTACTAAGGCTTGCATGAAGACAAATAAATGGAAATAATGTAAGGGCATACTCTGGTGGCTACTGGCATCTAACAAACACCAACATCATAGAGTGATTTTAGCACAAGGTCTCCCTGGAAATTAATTTTCTATAAACATGCTGTAGAGATCTTCCCCTTTGTCATGTGTTATTCCCATTGAAGAAACATGAATATTCTGTTTCATATGTTTACTGTCATAAGTGCCAACTCCATTTATTAATTTATTAATTATAATTTATTATTCAATCTTCCTCGTATTGTTCTATATCTCAATGGTACCTGTCAGTAAAGCATTTTACTCTCTTTTAGTCATGTATAATAGATTTGTTGTTTAGAATTCTTTTTCATAAGTTACATTTGTGCGTTCCCTTTACTGCAATTTGCTTAAAGAGGAACTATAACTACTACTACTACTACTGTGTTACGTAATTTGCAGTTTGTTTTATATAATTTTTCTGTATCTCAGTATCTGTTTTCTAATTAAAAAAAGTTTTACTGATATATTTGTATTGTCATTTTAAAAGTAAAGCTGACTGTGCTTGCACATATATAGAAAGGATACAAAGATAATTTTTCCCACCTTCTTTTCCAACTCAAATATTTTTAAAGGCTACCCATCATTAACATGAGCCTCCTGTGTGTTGGCTACACCAGAGGAGTCTGCCTTTTAAATCTGTTTACTCTTCCAGTGTTTAGAGAATATAATCCACTCTGCAATTACTGTAACTATTCAATGATGGCTTCTGATTTTTCCCCAACAGCAGTGTTACCTGTAAGTTATATTTTGAGATTTATTATGTATCAGATATGATTTGGGTTAATAGGAGTTCTTTGACCATGAATGAAAACTTTAAGACAACAACAGAAATTTATTAGTAAATAGTAAGGAAGTCTAACAAAAAAAAAAAACAATCTATCTAGTTACATACAAGAAACATTATTAAGAGAGCTCAAACATATAACTAAATGCAAAAAGGAAAGAGAAAATACATAAGACAAACATTTAAGATAAGTGCAAGAGGTATATTCCATAATTACCATGCTACAGCACATGAGGGCCCCATTCTAGTCTTGTGTTTCAGAGTGTTCCCTCTTCCATGACTTAAACTAATAGAAACCTATCATAAATAGTGATGGACGAACATCGGCCGGGGTGGTTCGCGAACGTTAGCCGCAAACTTTCTCAAATGTCCGTGAACCGCAAGTTCGCGGCGGGCCCCATTGACTTGATTGGGAGGCGAACTTTAAAAACCTGTAGGTCATATTTGCAGCCACAAAAGACTTACTAGCTGTGCACAAATAGTTCCACCACATGGACAATGTCACAACAGAAGTATTGCAATTGGAAAAGTTGCCCTAAAATGTTTTTTTTTTTTACAGCAAAAAAATGTTTTGTTTTTTCGTAAATCAGCCAGAACTGACAGCAGCCGGTAAATACACGTCAAATACATACAGGTCCTTTTCAAAAAATTAGCATATTGTGATAAAGTTCATTATTTTCTGTAATGTACTGATAAACATTAGACTTTCATATATGTTAGATTCATTACACACAACTGAAGTAGTGCAAGCCTTTTATTGTTTTAATATTGATGATTTTGGCATACAGCTCATGAAAAACCAAAATTCCTATCTCAAAAAATTAGCATATTTCATCCGACCAATAAAAGAAAAGTGTTTTTAATACAAAAAAAGTCAACCTTCAAATAATTATGTTCAGTTATGCACTCAATACTTGGTCGGGAATCCTTTTGCAGAAATGACTGCTTCAATGCGGCGTGGCATGGAGGCAATCAGCCTGTGGCACTGCTGAGGTGTTATGGAGGCCCAGGATGCTTCGATAGCGGCCTTGAGCTCATCCAGAGTGTTGGGTCTTGTGTCTCTCAACTCTCTCTTCACAACATCCCACAGATTCTCTATGGGGTTCAGGTCAGGAGAGTTGGCAGGCCAATTGAGCACAGTAATACCATGGTCAGTAAACCATTTACCAGTGGTTTTGGCACTGTGAGCAGGTGCCAGGTCGTGCTGAAAAATGAAATCTTCATCTCCATAAAGCTTTTCAGCAGATGGAAGCATGAAGTGCTCCAAAATCTCCTGATAGCTAGCTGCATTGTCCCTGCCCTTGATAAAACACAGTGGACCAACACCAGCAGCTGACATGGCACCCCAGACCATCACTGACTGTGGGTACTTGACACTGGACTTCAGGCATTTTGGCATTTCCCTCTCCCCAGTCTTCCTCCAGACTCTGGCACCTTGATTTCCGAATGACATGCAAAATTTGCTTTCATCCAAAAAAAGTACTTTGGACCACTGAGCAACAGTCCAGTGCTGCTTCTCTGTAGCCCAGGTCAGGCGATTCTGCCGCTGTTTCTGGTTCAAAAGTGGCTTGACCTGGGGAATGCGGCACCTGTAGCCCATTTCCTGCACACGCCTGTACACGGTGGCTCTAGATGTTTCTACTCCAGACTCAGTCCACTGATTCCGCAGGTCCCCCAAGGTCTGGAATAGGTCCTTCTCCACAATCTTCCTCAGGGTCCGGTCACCTCTTCTCGTTGTGCAGCGTTTTCTGCCACACTTTTTCCTTCCCACAGACTTCCCACTGAGGTGCCTTGATACAGCACTCTGGGAACAGCCTATTCGTTCAGAAATTTCTTTCTGTGTCTTACCCTCTTGCTTGAGGGTGTCAATGATGGCCTTCTGGACAGCAGTCAGGTCGGCAGTCTTACCCATGATTGCGGTTTTGAGTAATGAACCAGGCTGGGAGTTTTAAAAGCCTCAGGAATCTTTTGCAGGTGTTTAGAGTTAGGTGATTCAGATGATTAGGTTAATAGCTCGTTTAGAGAACCTTTTCATGATATGCTAATTTTTTGAGATAGGAATTTGGGGTTTTCATGAGCTGTATCATCAAAATCATCAATATTAAAACAATAAAAGGCTTGCACTACTTCAGTTGTGTGTAATGAATCTAAAATATATGAAAGTCTAATGTTTATCAGTACATTACAGAAAATAATGAACTTTATCACAATATGCTAATTTTTTGAAAAGGACCTGTATAGTGTCCATTCACACATCTGTAAAATGGGTCCGCATCCATTCCACAATTTGGCGGAACGTTTACAGACCCATTGATTTTAATTTCCAGTCTGAAAAATTAGGCATTCACAGGATAAAGAAGTGTCGGCCATTCCAGGCCCAAATAATTAGCCCACATGCATTTACCTGACAGCTAAGAACGTTGTATTCTGTGGCTGAAGGTACATTAGGCATTCACAGGATAAATAAGTAAGTGTCGGCCATTCCAGGCCCCAAATATTAGCCCACATGGGTTTACCTGACAGCTAAGAACGTTGTATTCTGTTGCTGAAGGTACATTAGGCATTGACAGGATAAAAAAGTAAGTGTTGGCCATTTCAGGCCCCAAAAATTAGCCCACATGGGTTAACCTGACAGCTAAGAACGTTGTATTCTGTGGCTGAAGGTACATTAGGAATTGACAGGATACAGAATTAAGTGTCGGCCATAAAAAGGCCCCAAAAATTAGCCCACATGGGTTTACCTGACAGCTAAGAATGTTGTATCCTGTGGTTGAAGGTACATTAGGCATTCACAGGATACAGAAGTAAGTGTCGGCCATTCCAGGCCCCAAAAATTAGCCCACATGGGATTACCTGACAGCTAAGAATGTTGTATTCTGTTGCTGAAGGTACATTAGGCATTGACAGGATACAGAAGTAAGTGTCGGCCAGTATAGGCCCCAAAAATTAGCCCACATGGGATTACCTGACAGCTAAGAATGTTGTATCCTGTGGCTGAAGGTACATTAGGCATTGACAGGATACAGAAGTAAGTGTCGACCAGTATGGGCCCCAAAAATGAGCCCACATGGGTTTACCTGACAGCTAAGAACGTTGTAATCTGTGGCTGAAGGTACATTAGGCATTGACACGATACAGAAGTAAGTGTCGGCCATAAAAAGCCCAAAAAATTTGCCCACATGGGTTTACCTGACAGCTAAGAACATTGTATTCTGTGGTTGAAGGTACATTAGGCATTGACAGGATAAATAAGTAAGTGTTGGCCATTCCAGGCCCCAAAAATTAGCCCACATGGGTTAACCTGACAGCTAAGAATGTTGTATTCTGTGGCTGAAGGTACATTAGGCATTGACAGGATACAGAAGTAAGTGTCAGCCATAAAAGGCCCCAAAAATTAGCCCACATGGGTTTACCTGACAGCTAAGAACGTTGTATTCTGTGGTTGAAGGTACATTAGGAATTGACAGGATACAGAATTAAGTGTCGGCCATAAAAAGGCCCCAAAAATTAGCCCACATGGGTTTACCTGACAGCTAAGAACATTGTATTCTGTGGCTGAAGGTACATTAGGAATTGACAGGATACAGAAGTAAGTGTCGGCCATAAAAAGGCCCCAAAAATTAGCCCACATGGGTTTACCTGACAGCTAAGAACGTTGTATTCTGTGGTTGAAGGTACATTAGGCATTCACAGGATACAGAAGTAAGTGTCGGCCATTCCAGGCCCCAAAAATTAGCCCACATGGGTTTACCTAACAGCTAAGAACGTTGTATTCTGTAGCTGAAGGTACATTAGGCATTGACAGGATATAGAAGTAAGTGTCGGCCAGTATAGGCCCCAAAAATTAGCCCACATGGGATTACCTGACAGCTAAGAATGTTGTATTCTATGTCTGAAGGTACATTAGGCATTGACAGGATACAGAAGTAAGTGTCGACCAGTATAGGCCCCAAAAATGAGCCCACATGGGTTTACCTGACAGCTAAGAACGTTGTATTCTGTGGCTGAAGGTACATTAGGCATTGACATGATACAGAAGTAAGTGTTGGCCATAAAAAGCCCCAAAAATTTACCCACATGGGTTTACCTGACAGCTAAGAACGTTGTATTCTGTGGTTGAAGGTACATTAGGCATTGACAGGATAAATAAGTAAGTGTTGGCCATTCCAGGCCCCAAAAATTAGCCCACATGGGTTAACCTAACAGCTAAGAATGTTGTATTCTGTGGCTGAAGGTACATTAGGCATTGACAGGATACAGAAGTAAGTGTCAGCCATAAAAGGCCCCAAAAATTAGCCCACATGGGTTTACCTGACAGCTAAGAACGTTGTATTCTGTGGTTGAAGGTACATTAGGCATTGACAGGATACACAAGTAAGTGTCGACCAGTATGGGCCCCAAAAATTAGCCCACATGGGTTTACCTGACAGCTAAGAACGTTGTATTCTGTGGCTGAAGGTACATTAGGAATTGACAGGATACAGAAGTAAGTGTCGGCCATGAAAAGGCCCCAAAAATTAGCCCACATGGGTTTACCTGACAGCTAAGAACGTTGTATTCTGTGGTTGAAGGTACATTAGGCATTCACAGGATACAGAAGTAAGTGTCGGCCATTCCAGGTCCCAAAAATTAGCCCACATGGGTTTACCTGACAGCTATGAACGTTGTATTCTGTGGCTGAAGGTACATTAGGCATTGACAGGATACAGAAGTAAGTGTCGGCCAGTATAGGCCCCAAAAATTAGCCCTCATGGGATTACCTGACAGCTAAGAATGTTGTATTCTGTGGCTGAAGGTACATTAGGCATTGACAGGATACAGAAGTAAGTGTCGGCCAGTATAGGCCCCAAAAATTAGCCCACATGGGTTTACCTGACAGCTAAGAACGTTGTATTCTGTGGTTGAAGGTACATTAGGCATTCACAGGATACAGAAGTAAGTGTCGGCCAGTATAGGCCCCAAAAATTAGCCCACATGGGTTTACCTGACAGCTAAGAATGTTGTATTCTGTGGCTGAAAGTACATTAGGAATTGACAGGATACAGAAGTTTCGGCCATAAAAAGCCCAAAAAATTTACCCACATGGGTTTACCTGACAGCTAAGAACGTTGTATTCTGTGGTTGAAGGTACATTAGGCATTGACAGGATAAATAAGTAAGTGTTGGCCATTCCAGGCCCCAAAAATTAGCCCACGTGGGTTAACCTGACAGCTAAGAATGTTGTATTCTGTGGCTGAAGGTACATTAGGCATTGACAGGATACAGAAGTAAGTGTCAGCCATAAAAGGCCCCAAAAATTAGCCCACATGGGTTTACCTGACAGCTAAGAACGTTGTATTCTGTGGTTGAAGGTACATTAGGCATTGACAGGATACAGAAGAAAGTGTCGACCAGTATGGGCCCCAAAAATTAGCCCACATGGGTTTATCTGACAGCTAAGAACGTTGTATTCTGTGGCTGAAGGTACATTAGGAATTGACAGGATACAGAAGTAAGTGTCGGCCATAAAAAGGCCCCAAAAATTAGCCCACATGGGTTTACCTGACAGCTAAGAACGTTGTATTCTGTGGTTGAAGGTACATTAGGCATTCACAGGATACAGAAGTAAGTGTCGGCCATTCCAGGCCCCAAAAATTAGCCCACATGGGTTTACCTGACAGCTAAGAACGTTGTATTCTGTGGCTGAAGGTACATTAGGCATTGACAGGATACAGAAGTAAGTGTCGGCCAGTATAGGCCCCAAAAATTAGCCCACATGGGATTACCTGACAGCTAAGAATGTTGTATTCTGTGGCTGAAGGTACATTAGGCATTGACAGGATACAGAAGTAAGTGTCGACCAGTATAGGCCCCAAAAATGAGCCCACATGGGTTTACCTGACAGCTAAGAACGTTGTATTCTGTGGCTGAAGGTACATTAGGCATTGACACGATACAGAAGTAAGTGTCGGCCAGTATAGGCCCCAAAAATTAGCCCACATGGGTTTACCTGACAGCTAAGAACGTTGTATTCTGTGGTTGAAGGTACATTAGGCATTCACAGGATACAGAAGTAAGTGTCGGCCAGTATAGGCCCCAAAAATTAGCCCACATGGGTTTACCTGACAGCTAAGAACGTTGTATTCTGTGGCTGAAGGTACATTAGGCATTGACAGGATACAGAAGTAAGTGTCGGCCAGTATAGGCCCCAAAAATTAGCCCACATGGGATTACCTGACAGCTAAGAATGTTGTATTCTGTGGCTTAAGGTACATTAGGCATTGACAGGATACAGAAGTAAGTGTCGACCAGTATAGGCCCCAAAAATGAGCCCACATGGGTTTACCTGACAGCTAAGAACGTTGTATTCTGTGGCTGAAGGTACATTAGGCATTGACACGATACAGAAGTAAGTGTCGGCCAGTATAGGCCCCAAAAATTAGCCCACATGGGTTTACCTGACAGCTAAGAACGTTGTATTCTGTGGTTGAAGGTACATTAGGCATTCACAGGATACAGAAGTAAGTGTCGGCCAGTATAGGCCCCAAAAATTAGCCCACATGGGTTTACCTGACAGCTAAGAATGTTGTATTCTGTGGCTGAAAGTACATTAGGAATTGACAGGATACAGAAGTAAGTGTAGGCCATTCCAGGCCCCAAAAATTAGCCCACATGGGTTTACCTGACAGCTAAGAACGTTGTATTCTGTGGTTGAAGGTACATTAGGTATTCACAGGATACAGAAGCAAGTGTCGGCCATTCCAGGCCCCAAAAATTAGCCCACATGGGTTTACCTGACAGCTAAGAACGTTGTATTCTGTGGCTGAAGGTACATTAGGAATTGACAGGATACAGAAGTAAGTGTCGGCCAGTATAGGCCCCAAAAATTAGCCCACATGGGATTACCTGACAGCAAAGAATGTTGTATTCTGTGGCTGAAGGTACATTAGGCATTGACAGGATACAGAAGTAAGTGTCGACCAGTATAGGCCCCAAAAATGAGCCCACATGGGTTTACCTGACAGCTAAGAACGTTGTATTCTGTGGCTGAAGGTACATTAGGCATTGACACGATACAGAATTAAGTGTCGGCCAGTATAGGCACCAAAAATTAGCCCACATGGGTTTACCTGACAGCTAAGAACGTTGTATTCTGTGGTTGAAGGTACATTAGGCATTCACAGGATACAGAAGTAAGTGTCGGCCAGTATAGGCCCCAAAAATTAGCCCACATGGGTTTACCTGACAGCTAAGAACGTTGTATTCTGTGGCTGAAGGTACATTAGGCATTGACAGGATACAGAAGTCAGTGTCGGCCAGTATAGGCCCCAAAAATTAGCCCACATGGGATTACCTGACAGCTAAGAATGTTGTATTCTGTGGCTGAAGGTACATTAGGCATTGACAGGATACAGAAGTAAGTGTCGACCAGTATAGGCCCCAAAAATGAGCCCACATGGGTTTACCTGACAGCTAAGAACGTTGTATTCTGTGGCTGAAGGTACATTAGGCATTGACACGATACAGAAGTAAGTGTCGGCCAGTATAGGCCACAAAAATTAGCCCACATGGGTTTACCTGACAGCTAAGAACGTTGTATTCTGTGGTTGAAGGTACATTAGGCATTCACAGGATACAGAAGTAAGTGTCGGCCAGTATAGGCCCCAAAAATTAGCCCACATGGGTTTACCTGACAGCTAAGAATGTTGTATTCTGTGGCTGAAAGTACATTAGGAATTGACAGGATACAGAAGTAAGTGTTGGCCATTCCAGGCCCCAAAAATTAGCCCACATGGGTTTACCTGACAGCTAAGAACGTTGTATTCTGTGGTTGGAGGTACATTAGGTATTCACAGGATACAGAAGTAAGTGTCGGCCATTCCAGGCCCCAAAAATTAGCCCACATGGGTTTACCTGACAGCTAAGAACGTTGTATTCTGTGGCTGAAGGTACATTAGGCATTGACAGGATACAGAAGTAAGTGTCGGCCAGTATAGGCCCCAAAAATTAGCCCACATGGGATTACCTGACAGCAAAGAATGTTGTATTCTGTGGCTGAAGGTACATTAGGCATTGACAGGATACAGAAGTAAGTGTCGACCAGTATAGGCCCCAAAAATGAGCCCACATGGGTTTACCTGACAGCTAAGAACGTTGTATTCTGTGGCTGAAGGTACATTAGGCATTGACACGATACAGAAGTAAGTGTTGGCCAGTATAGGCCCCAAAAATTAGCCCACATGGGTTTACCTGACAGCTAAGAACGTTGTATTCTGTGGCTTAAGGTACATTAGGCATTCACAGGATACAGAAATAAGTGTCGGCCAGTATAGGCCCCAAAAATTAGCCCACATGGGTTTACCTGACAGCTAAGAATGTTGTATTCTGTGGCTGAAGGTACATTAGGAATTGACAGGATACAGAAGTAAGTGTCGGCCATAAAAAGGCCCCAAAAATTAGCCCACATGGGTTTACCTGACAGCTAAGAACGTTGTATTCTGTGGTTGAAGGTACATTAGGCATTCACAGGATACAGAAGTAAGTGTCGGCCATTCCAGGCCCCAAAAATTAGCCCACATGGGTTTACCTGACAGCTAAGAACGTTGTATTCTGTGGCTGAAGGTACATTAGGCATTGACAGGATACAGAAGTAAGTGTCGGCCAGTATAGGCCCCAAAAATTAGCCCTCATGGGATTATCTGACAGCTAAGAATGTTGTATTCTGTGGCTGAAGGTACATTAGGCATTGACAGGATACAGAAATAAGTGTCGACCAGTATAGGCCCCAAAAATGAGCCCACATGGGTTTACCTGACAGCTAAGAACGTTGTATTCTGTGGATGAAGGTACATTAGGCATTGACACGATACAGAAGTAAGTGTTGGCCAGTATAGGCCCCAAAAATTAGCCCACATGGGTTTACCTGACAGCTAAGAACGTTGTATTCTGTGGTTGAAGGTACATTAGGCATTCACAGGATACAGAAATAAGTGTCGGCGAGTATAGGCCCCAAAAATTAGCCCACATGGGTTTACCTGACAGCTAAGAATGTTGTGTTCTGTGGCTGAAGGTACATTAGGAATTGACAGGATACAGAAGTAAGTGTCGGCCATAAAAAGGCCCCAAAAATTAGCCCACATGGGTTTACCTGACAGCTAAGAACGTTGTATTCTGTGGTTGAAGGTACATTAGGCATTCACAGGATACAGAAGTAAGTGTCGGCCATTCCAGGCCCCAAAAATTAGCCCACATGGGTTTACCTGACAGCTAAGAACGTTGTATTCTGTGGCTGAAGGTACATTAGGCATTGACAGGATACAGAAGTAAGTGTCGGCCAGTATAGGCCCCAAAAATTAGCCCTCATGGGATTATCTGACAGCTAAGAATGTTGTATTCTGTGGCTGAAGGTACATTAGGCATTGACAGGATACAGAAATAAGTGTCGACCAGTATAGGCCCCAAAAATGAGCCCACATGGGTTTACCTGACAGCTAAGAATGTTGTATTCTGTGGATGAAGGTACATTAGGCATTGACACGATACAGAAGTAAGTGTCGGCCAGTATAGGCCCCAAAAATTAGCCCACATGGGTTTACCTGACAGCTAAGAACGTTGTATTCTGTGGTTGAAGGTACATTAGGCATTCACAGGATACAGAAGTAAGTGTCGGCCAGTATAGGCCCCAAAAATTAGCCCACATGGGTTTACCTGACAGCTAAGAATGTTGTATTCTGTGGCTGAAAGTACATTAGGAATTGACAGGATACAGAAGTAAGTGTTGGCCATAAAAAGCCCAAAAAATTTACCCACATGGGTTTACCTGACAGCTAAGAACGTTGTATTCTGTGGTTGAAGGTACATTAGGTATTCACAGGATACAGAAGCAAGTGTCGGCCATTCCAGGCCCCAAAAATTAGCCCACATGGGTTTACCTGACAGCTAAGAACGTTGTATTCTGTGGCTGAAGGTACATTAGGCATTGACAGGATACAGAAGTAAGTGTCGACCAGTATAGGCCCCAAAAATGAGCCCACATGGGTTTACCTGACAGCTAAGAACGTTGTATTCTGTGGCTGAAGGTACATTAGGCATTGACACGATACAGAAGTAAGTGTCGGCCAGTATAGGCCCCAAAAATTAGCCCACATGGGTTTACCTGACAGCTAAGAACGTTGTATTCTGTGGTTGAAGGTACATTAGGCATTCACAGGATACAGAAGTAAGTGTCGGCCAGTATAGGCCCCAAAAATGAGCCCACATGGGTTTACCTGACAGCTAAGAACGTTGTATTCTGTGGCTGAAGGTACATTAGGCATTGACAGGATACAGAAGTAAGTGTCGGCCAGTATAGGCCCCAAAAATTAGCCCTCATGGGATTATCTGACAGCTAAGAATGTTGTATTCTGTGGCTGAAGGTACATGAGGCATTGACAGGATACAGAAATAAGTGTCGACCAGTATAGGCCCCCAAAAATGAGCCCACATGGGTTTACCTGACAGCTAAGAACGTTGTATTCTGTGGATGAAGGTACATTAGGCATTGACACGATACAGAAGTAAGTGTTGGCCAGTATAGGCCCCAAAAATTAGCCCACATGGGTTTACCTGACAGCTAAGAACGTTGTATTCTGTGGCTTAAGGTACATTAGGCATTCACAGGATACAGAAATAAGTGTCGGCCAGTATAGGCCCCAAAAATTAGCCCACATGGGTTTACCTGACAGCTAAGAATGTTGTATTCTGTGGCTGAAAGTACATTAGGAATTGACAGGATACAGAAGTAAGTGTTGGCCATTCCAGGCCCCAAAAATTACCCCACATGGGTTTACCTGACAGCTAAGAACGTTGTATTCTGTGGTTGGAGGTACATTAGGTATTCACAGGATACAGAAGTAAGTGTCGGCCATTCCAGGCCCCAAAAATTAGCCCACATGGGTTTACCTGACAGCTAAGAACGTTGTATTCTGTGGCTGAAGGTACATTAGGCATTGACAGGATACAGAAGTAAGTGTCGGCCAGTATAGGCCCCAAAAATTAGCCCACATGGGATTACCTGACAGCAAAGAATGTTGTATTCTGTGGCTGAAGGTACATTAGGCATTGACAGGATACAGAAGTAAGTGTCGACCAGTATAGGCCCCAAAAATGAGCCCACATGGGTTTACCTGACAGCTAAGAACGTTGTATTCTGTGGCTGAAGGTACATTAGGCATTAACACGATACAGATGTAAGTGTTGGCCAGTATAGGCCCCAAAAATTAGCCCACATGGGTTTACCTGACAGCTAAGAACGTTGTATTCTGTGGCTTAAGGTACATTAGGCATTCACAGGATACAGAAATAAGTGTCGGCCAGTATAGGCCCCAAAAATTAGCCCACATGGGTTTACCTGACAGCTAAGAATGTTGTATTCTGTGGCTGAAGGTACATTAGGAATTGACAGGATACAGAAGTAAGTTTCGGCCATAAAAAGGCCCCAAAAATTAGCCCACATGGGTTTACCTGACAGCTAAGAACGTTGTATTCTGTGGTTGAAGGTACATTAGGCATTCACAGGATACAGAAGTAAGTGTCGGCCATTCCAGGCCCCAAAAATTAGCCCACATGGGTTTACCTGACAGCTAAGAACGTTGTATTCTGTGGCTGAAGGTACATTAGGCATTGACAGGATACAGAAGTAAGTGTCGGCCAGTATAGGCCCCAAAAATTAGCCCTCATGGGATTATCTGACAGCTAAGAATGTTGTATTCTGTGGCTGAAGGTACATTAGGCATTGACAGGATACAGAAATAAGTGTCGACCAGTATAGGCCCCAAAAATGAGCCCACATGGGTTTACCTGACAGCTAAGAACGTTGTATTCTGTGGATGAAGGTACATTAGGCATTGACACGATACAGAAGTAAGTGTTGGCCAGTATAGGCCCCAAAAATTAGCCCACATGGGTTTACCTGACAGCTAAGAACGTTGTATTCTGTGGTTGAAGGTACATTAGGCATTCACAGGATACAGAAATAAGTGTCGGCCAGTATAGGCCCCAAAAATTAGCCCACATGGGTTTACCTGACAGCTAAGAATGTTGTATTCTGTGGCTGAAGGTACATTAGGAATTGACAGGATACAGAAGTAAGTGTCGGCCATAAAAAGGCCCCAAAAATTAGCCCACATGGGTTTACCTGACAGCTAAGAACGTTGTATTCTGTGGTTGAAGGTACATTAGGCATTCACAGGATACAGAAATAAGTGTCGGCCATTCCAGGCCCCAAAAATTAGCCCACATGGGTTTACCTGACAGCTAAGAACGTTGTATTCTGTGGCTGAAGGTACATTAGGCATTGACAGGATACAGAAGTAAGTGTCGGCCAGTATAGGCCCCAAAAATTAGCCCTCATGGGATTATCTGACAGCTAAGAATGTTGTATTCTGTGGCTGAAGGTACATTAGGCATTGACAGGATACAGAAATAAGTGTCGACCAGTATAGGCCCCAAAAATGAGCCCACATGGGTTTACCTGACAGCTAAGAATGTTGTATTCTGTGGATGAAGGTACATTAGGCATTGACACGATACAGAAGTAAGTGTCGGCCAGTATAGGCCCCAAAAATTAGCCCACATGGGTTTACCTGACAGCTAAGAACGTTGTATTCTGTGGTTGAAGGTACATTAGGCATTCACAGGATACAGAAGTAAGTGTCGGCCAGTATAGGCCCCAAAAATTAGCCCACATGGGTTTACCTGACAGCTAAGAATGTTGTATTCTGTGGCTGAAAGTACATTAGGAATTGACAGGATACAGAAGTAAGTGTTGGCCATAAAAAGCCCAAAAAATTTACCCACATGGGTTTACCTGACAGCTAAGAACGTTGTATTCTGTGGTTGAAGGTACATTAGGTATTCACAGGATACAGAAGCAAGTGTCGGCCATTCCAGGCCCCAAAAATTAGCCCACATGGGTTTACCTGACAGCTAAGAACGTTGTATTCTGTGGCTGAAGGTACATTAGGCAGTGACAGGATACAGAAGTAAGTGTCGGCCAGTATAGGCCCCAAAAATTAGCCCACATGGGATTACCTGACAGCAAAGAATGTTGTATTCTGTAGCTGAAGGTACATTAGGCATTGACAGGATACAGAAGTAAGTGTCGACCAGTATAGGCCCCAAAAATGAGCCCACATGGGTTTACCTGACAGCTAAGAACGTTGTATTCTGTGGCTGAAGGTACATTAGGCATTGACACGATACAGAAGTAAGTGTCGGCCAGTATAGGCCCCAAAAATTAGCCCACATGGGTTTACCTGACAGCTAAGAACGTTGTATTCTGTGGTTGAAGGTACATTAGGCATTCACAGGATACAGAAGTAAGTGTCGGCCAGTATAGGCCCCAAAAATGAGCCCACATGGGTTTACCTGACAGCTAAGAACGTTGTATTCTGTGGCTGAAGGTACATTAGGCATTGACAGGATACAGAAGTAAGTGTCGGCCAGTATAGGCCCCAAAAATTAGCCCTCATGGGATTATCTGACAGCTAAGAATGTTGTATTCTGTGGCTGAAGGTACATTAGGCATTGACAGGATACAGAAATAAGTGTCGACCAGTATAGGCCCCAAAAATGAGCCCACATGGGTTTACCTGACAGCTAAGAACTTTGTATTCTGTGGATGAAGGTACATTAGGCATTGACACGATACAGAAGTAAGTGTTGGCCAGTATAGGCCCCAAAAATTAGCCCACATGGGTTTACCTGACAGCTAAGAACGTTGTATTCTGTGGCTTAAGGTACATTAGGCATTCACAGGATACAGAAATAAGTGTCGGCCAGTATAGGCCCCAAAAATTAGCCCACATGGGTTTACCTGACAGCTAAGAATGTTGTATTATGTGGCTGAAGGTACATTAGGAATTGACAGGATACAGAAGTAAGTGTCAGCCATAAAAAGGCCCCAAAAATTAGCCCACATGGGTTTACCTGACAGCTAAGAACGTTGTATTCTGTGGTTGAAGGTACATTAGGCATTCACAGGATACAGAAGTAAGTGTCGGCCAGTATAGGCCCCAAAAATTAGCCCACATGGGTTTACCTGACAGCTAAGAACGTTGTATTCTGTGGCTGAAGGTACATTAGGCATTGACAGGATACAGAAGTAAGTGTCAGCCATAAAAGGCCCCAAAAATTAGCCCACATGGGTTTACCTGACAGCTATGAACGTTGTATTCTGTGGTTGAAGGTACATTAGGCATTGACAGTATACAGAAGTAAGTGTCGACCAGTATGGGCCCCAAAAATTAGCCCACATGGGTTTACCTGACAGCTAAGAACGTTGTATTCTGTGGCTGAAGGTACATTAGGATTTGACAGGATACAGAAGTAAGTGTCGGCCATAAAAAGGCCCCAAAAATTAGCCCACATGGGTTTACCTGACAGCTAAGAACGTTGTATTCTGTGGTTGAAGGTACATTAGGCATTCACAGGATACAGAAGTAAGTGTCGGCCATTCCAGGCCCCAAAAATTAGCCCACATGGGTTTACCTGACAGCTAAGAACGTTGTATTCTGTGGTTGAAGGTACATTAGGCATTCACAGGATACAGAAGTAAGTGTCGGCCAGTATAGGCCCCAAAAATGAGCCCACATGGGTTTACCTGACAGCTAAGAAAGTTGTATTCTGTGGCTGAAGGTACATTAGGCATTGACAGGATACAGAAGTAAGTGTCGGCCAGTATAGGCCCCAAAAATTAGCCCTCATGGGATTATCTGACAGCTAAGAATGTTGTATTCTGTGGCTGAAGGTACATTAGGCATTGACAGGATACAGAAATAAGTGTCGACCAGTATAGGCCCCAAAAATGAGCCCACATGGGTTTACCTGACAGCTAAGAACTTTGTATTCTGTGGATGAAGGTACATTAGGCATTGACACGATACAGAAGTAAGTGTTGGCCAGTATAGGCCCCAAAAATTAGCCCACATGGGTTTACCTGACAGCTAAGAACGTTGTATTCTGTGGCTTAAGGTACATTAGGCATTCACAGGATACAGAAATAAGTGTCGGCCAGTATAGGCCCCAAAAATTAGCCCACATGGGTTTACCTGACAGCTAAGAATGTTGTATTATGTGGCTGAAGGTACATTAGGAATTGACAGGATACAGAAGTAAGTGTCAGCCATAAAAAGGCCCCAAAAATTAGCCCACATGGGTTTACCTGACAGCTAAGAACGTTGTATTCTGTGGTTGAAGGTACATTAGGCATTCACAGGATACAGAAGTAAGTGTCGGCCAGTATAGGCCCCAAAAATTAGCCCACATGGGTTTACCTGACAGCTAAGAACGTTGTATTCTGTGGCTGAAGGTACATTAGGCATTGACAGGATACAGAAGTAAGTGTCAGCCATAAAAGGCCCCAAAAATTAGCCCACATGGGTTTACCTGACAGCTATGAACGTTGTATTCTGTGGTTGAAGGTACATTAGGCATTGACAGTATACAGAAGTAAGTGTCGACCAGTATGGGCCCCAAAAATTAGCCCACATGGGTTTACCTGACAGCTAAGAACGTTGTATTCTGTGGCTGAAGGTACATTAGGATTTGACAGGATACAGAAGTAAGTGTCGGCCATAAAAAGGCCCCAAAAATTAGCCCACATGGGTTTACCTGACAGCTAAGAACGTTGTATTCTGTGGTTGAAGGTACATTAGGCATTCACAGGATACAGAAGTAAGTGTCGGCCATTCCAGGCCCCAAAAATTAGCCCACATGGGTTTACCTGACAGCTAAAAACGTTGTATTCTGTGGCTGAAGGTACATTAGGCATTGACAGGATACAGAAGTAAGTGTCGGCCAGTATAGGCCCCAAAAATTAGCCCTCATGGGATTACCTGACAGCTAAGAATGTTGTATTCTGTGGCTGAAGGTACATTAGGCATTGACAGGATACAGAAGTAAGTGTCGACCAGGATAGGCCCCAAAAATGAGCCCACATGGGTTTACCTGACAGCTAAGAACGTTTTATTCTGTGGCTGAAGGTACATTAGGCATAGACACGATACAGAAGTAAGTGTCGGCCAGTATAGGCCCCAAAAATTAGCCCACATGGGTTTACCTGACAGCTAAGAACGTTGTATTCTGTGGTTGAAGGTACATTAGGCATTAACAGGATACAGAAGTAAGTGTCGGCCAGTATAGGCCCCAAAAATTAGCCCACATGGGTTTACCTGACAGCTAAGAACGTTGTATTCTGTGGTTGAAGGTACATTAGGCATTGACAGGATTAATAAGTAAGTGTTGGCCATTCCAGGCCCCAAAAATTAGCCCACATGGGTTAACCTAACAGCTAAGAATGTTGTATTCTGTGGCTGAAGGTACATTAGGCATTGACAGGATACAGAAGTAAGTGTCAGCCATAAAAGGCCCCAAAAATTAGCCCACATGGGTTTACCTGACAGCTAAGAACGTTGTATTCTGTGGTTGAAGGTACATTAGGCATTGACAGGATACACAAGTAAGTGTCGACCAGTATGGGCCCCAAAAATTAGCCCACATGGGTTTACCTGACAGCTAAGAACGTTGTATTCTGTGGCTGAAGGTACATTAGGAATTGACAGGATACAGAAGTAAGTGTCGGCCATGAAAAGGCCCCAAAAATTAGCCCACATGGGTTTACCTGACAGCTAAGAACGTTGTATTCTGTGGTTGAAGGTACATTAGGCATTCACAGGATACAGAAGTAAGTGTCGGCCATTCCAGGTCCCAAAAATTAGCCCACATGGGTTTACCTGACAGCTATGAACGTTGTATTCTGTGGCTGAAGGTACATTAGGCATTGAC
The DNA here is from genome assembly GCF_965119305.1 of Pelophylax lessonae. Taxonomy (NCBI): domain Eukaryota; kingdom Metazoa; phylum Chordata; class Amphibia; order Anura; family Ranidae; genus Pelophylax; species Pelophylax lessonae. The sequence goes on from NC_138770.1 coordinate 582,817,947, forward strand.
AGGATACAGAAGTAAGTGTCGGCCAGTATAGGCCCCAAAAATTAGCCCTCATGGGATTACCTGACAGCTAAGAATGTTGTATTCTGTGGCTGAAGGTACATTAGGCATTGACAGGATACAGAAGTAAGTGTCGGCCAGTATAGGCCCCAAAAATTAGCCCACATGGGTTTACCTGACAGCTAAGAACGTTGTATTCTGTGGTTGAAGGTACATTAGGCATTCACAGGATACAGAAGTAAGTGTCGGCCAGTATAGGCCCCAAAAATTAGCCCACATGGGTTTACCTGACAGCTAAGAATGTTGTATTCTGTGGCTGAAAGTACATTAGGAATTGACAGGATACAGAAGTGTTGGCCATAAAAAGCCCAAAAAATTTACCCACATGGGTTTACCTGACAGCTAAGAACGTTGTATTCTGTGGTTGAAGGTACATTAGGCATTGACAGGATAAATAAGTAAGTGTTGGCCATTCCAGGCCCCAAAAATTAGCCCACGTGGGTTAACCTGACAGCTAAGAATGTTGTATTCTGTGGCTGAAGGTACATTAGGCATTGACAGGATACAGAAGTAAGTGTCAGCCATAAAAGGCCCCAAAAATTAGCCCACATGGGTTTACCTGACAGCTAAGAACGTTGTATTCTGTGGTTGAAGGTACATTAGGCATTGACAGGATACAGAAGAAAGTGTCGACCAGTATGGGCCCCAAAAATTAGCCCACATGGGTTTACCTGACAGCTAAGAACGTTGTATTCTGTGGCTGAAGGTACATTAGGAATTGACAGGATACAGAAGTAAGTGTCGGCCATAAAAAGGCCCCAAAAATTAGCCCACATGGGTTTACCTGACAGCTAAGAACGTTGTATTCTGTGGCTTAAGGTACATTAGGCATTCACAGGATACAGAAATAAGTGTCGGCCAGTATAGGCCCCAAAAATTAGCCCACATGGGTTTACCTGACAGCTAAGAATGTTGTATTCTGTGGCTGAAGGTACATTAGGAATTGACAGGATACAGAAGTAAGTGTCGGCCATAAAAAGGCCCCAAAAATTAGCCCACATGGGTTTACCTGACAGCTAAGAACGTTGTATTCTGTGGTTGAAGGTACATTAGGCATTCACAGGATACAGAAGTAAGTGTCGGCCATTCCAGGCCCCAAAAATTAGCCCACATGGGTTTACCTGACAGCTAAGAACGTTGTATTCTGTGGCTGAAGGTACATTAGGCATTGACAGGATACAGAAGTAAGTGTCGGCCAGTATAGGCCCCAAAAATTAGCCCACATGGGATTACCTGACAGCTAAGAATGTTGTATTCTGTGGCTGAAGGTACATTAGGCATTGACAGGATACAGAAGTAAGTGTCGACCAGTATAGGCCCCAAAAATGAGCCCACATGGGTTTACCTGACAGCTAAGAAAGTTGTATTCTGTGGCTGAAGGTACATTAGGCATTGACACGATACAGAAGTAAGTGTCGGCCAGTATAGGCCCCAAAAATTAGCCCACATGGGTTTACCTGACAGCTAAGAACGTTGTATTCTGTGGTTGAAGGTACATTAGGCATTCACAGGATACAGAAGTAAGTGTCGGCCAGTATAGGCCCCAAAAATTAGCCCACATGGGTTTACCTGACAGCTAAGAACGTTGTATTCTGTGGCTGAAGGTACATTAGGCATTGACAGGATACAGAAGTAAGTGTCGGCCAGTATAGGCCCCAAAAATTAGCCCACATGGGATTACCTGACAGCTAAGAATGTTGTATTCTGTGGCTTAAGGTACATTAGGCATTGACAGGATACAGAAGTAAGTGTCGACCAGTATAGGCCCCAAAAATGAGCCCACATGGGTTTACCTGACAGCTAAGAACGTTGTATTCTGTGGCTGAAGGTACATTAGGCATTGACACGATACAGAAGTAAGTGTCGGCCAGTATAGGCCCCAAAAATTAGCCCACATGGGTTTACCTGACAGCTAAGAACGTTGTATTCTGTGGTTGAAGGTACATTAGGCATTCACAGGATACAGAAGTAAGTGTCGGCCAGTTTAGGCCCCAAAAATTAGCCCACATGGGTTTACCTGACAGCTAAGAATGTTGTATTCTGTGGCTGAAAGTACATTAGGAATTGACAGGATACAGAAGTAAGTGTAGGCCATTCCAGGCCCCAAAAATTAGCCCACATGGGTTTACCTGACAGCTAAGAACGTTGTATTCTGTGGTTGAAGGTACATTAGGTATTCACAGGATACAGAAGCAAGTGTCGGCCATTCCAGGCCCCAAAAATTAGCCCACATGGGTTTACCTGACAGCTAAGAACGTTGTATTCTGTGGCTGAAGGTACATTAGGAATTGACAGGATACAGAAGTAAGTGTCGGCCAGTATAGGCCCCAAAAATTAGCCCACATGGGATTACCTGACAGCAAAGAATGTTGTATTCTGTGGCTGAAGGTACATTAGGCATTGACAGGATACAGAAGTAAGTGTCGACCAGTATAGGCCCCAAAAATGAGCCCACATGGGTTTACCTGACAGCTAAGAACGTTGTATTCTGTGGCTGAAGGTACATTAGGCATTGACACGATACAGAATTAAGTGTCGGCCAGTATAGGCACCAAAAATTAGCCCACATGGGTTTACCTGACAGCTAAGAACGTTGTATTCTGTGGTTGAAGGTACATTAGGCATTCACAGGATACAGAAGTAAGTGTCGGCCAGTATAGGCCCCAAAAATTAGCCCACATGGGTTTACCTGACAGCTAAGAACGTTGTATTCTGTGGCTGAAGGTACATTAGGCATTGACAGGATACAGAAGTCAGTGTCGGCCAGTATAGGCCCCAAAAATTAGCCCACATGGGATTACCTGACAGCTAAGAATGTTGTATTCTGTGGCTGAAGGTACATTAGGCATTGACAGGATACAGAAGTAAGTGTCGACCAGTATAGGCCCCAAAAATGAGCCCACATGGGTTTACCTGACAGCTAAGAACGTTGTATTCTGTGGCTGAAGGTACATTAGGCATTGACACGATACAGAAGTAAGTGTCGGCCAGTATAGGCCCCAAAAATTAGCCCACATGGGTTTACCTGACAGCTAAGAACGTTGTATTCTGTGGTTGGAGGTACATTAGGTATTCACAGGATACAGAAGTAAGTGTCGGCCATTCCAGGCCCCAAAAATTAGCCCACATGGGTTTACCTGACAGCTAAGAACGTTGTATTCTGTGGCTGAAGGTACATTAGGCATTGACAGGATACAGAAGTAAGTGTCGGCCAGTATAGGCCCCAAAAATTAGCCCACATGGGATTACCTGACAGCAAAGAATGTTGTATTCTGTGGCTGAAGGTACATTAGGCATTGACAGGATACAGAAGTAAGTGTTGGCCAGTATAGGCCCCAAAAATTAGCCCACATGGGTTTACCTGACAGCTAAGAACGTTGTATTCTGTGGCTTAAGGTACATTAGGCATTCACAGGATACAGAAATAAGTGTCGGCCAGTATAGGCCCCAAAAATTAGCCCACATGGGTTTACCTGACAGCTAAGAATGTTGTATTCTGTGGCTGAAGGTACATTAGGAATTGACAGGATACAGAAGTAAGTGTCGGCCATAAAAAGGCCCCAAAAATTAGCCCACATGGGTTTACCTGACAGCTAAGAACGTTGTATTCTGTGGTTGAAGGTACATTAGGCATTCACAGGATACAGAAGTAAGTGTCGGCCATTCCAGGCCCCAAAAATTAGCCCACATGGGTTTACCTGACAGCTAAGAACGTTGTATTCTGTGGCTGAAGGTACATTAGGCATTGACAGGATACAGAAGTAAGTGTCGGCCAGTATAGGCCCCAAAAATTAGCCCTCATGGGATTATCTGACAGCTAAGAATGTTGTATTCTGTGGCTGAAGGTACATTAGGCATTGACAGGATACAGAAATAAGTGTCGACCAGTATAGGCCCCAAAAATGAGCCCACATGGGTTTACCTGACAGCTAAGAACGTTGTATTCTGTGGATGAAGGTACATTAGGCATTGACACGATACAGAAGTAAGTGTTGGCCAGTATAGGCCCCAAAAATTAGCCCACATGGGTTTACCTGACAGCTAAGAACGTTGTATTCTGTGGTTGAAGGTACATTAGGCATTCACAGGATACAGAAATAAGTGTCGGCCAGTATAGGCCCCAAAAATTAGCCCACATGGGTTTACCTGACAGCTAAGAATGTTGTATTCTGTGGCTGAAGGTACATTAGGAATTGACAGGATACAGAAGTAAGTGTCGGCCATAAAAAGGCCCCAAAAATTAGCCCACATGGGTTTACCTGACAGCTAAGAACGTTGTATTCTGTGGTTGAAGGTACATTAGGCATTCACAGGATACAGAAGTAAGTGTCGGCCATTCCAGGTCCCAAAAATTAGCCCACATGGGTTTACCTGACAGCTAAGAACGTTGTATTCTGTGGCTGAAGGTACATTAGGCATTGACAGGATACAGAAGTAAGTGTCGGCCAGTATAGGCCCCAAAAATTAGCCCTCATGGGATTATCTGACAGCTAAGAATGTTGTATTCTGTGGCTGAAGGTACATTAGGCATTGACAGGATACAGAAATAAGTGTCGACCAGTATAGGCCCCAAAAATGAGCCCACATGGGTTTACCTGACAGCTAAGAACGTTGTATTCTGTGGATGAAGGTACATTAGGCATTGACACGATACAGAAGTAAGTGTCGGCCAGTATAGGCCCCAAAAATTAGCCCACATGGGTTTACCTGACAGCTAAGAACGTTGTATTCTGTGGCTGAAGGTACATTAGGCATTGACAGGATACAGAAGTAAGTGTCGGCCAGTATAGGCCCCAAAAATTAGCCCACATGGGTTTACCTGACAGCTAAGAATGTTGTATTCTGTGGCTGAAAGTACATTAGGAATTGACAGGATACAGAAGTAAGTGTTGGCCATAAAAAGCCCAAAAAATTTACCCACATGGGTTTACCTGACAGCTAAGAACGTTGTATTCTGTGGTTGAAGGTACATTAGGTATTCACAGGATACAGAAGCAAGTGTCGGCCATTCCAGGCCCCAAAAATTAGCCCACATGGGTTTACCTGACAGCTAAGAACGTTGTATTCTGTGGCTGAAGGTACATTAGGCATTGACAGGATACAGAAGTAAGTGTCGGCCAGTATAGGCCCCAAAAATTAGCCCTCATGGGATTATCTGACAGCTAAGAATGTTGTATTCTGTGGCTGAAGGTACATTAGGCATTGACAGGATACAGAAATAAGTGTCGACCAGTATAGGCCCCAAAAATGAGCCCACATGGGTTTACCTGACAGCTAAGAACTTTGTATTCTGTGGATGAAGGTACATTAGGCATTGACACGATACAGAAGTAAGTGTTGGCCAGTATAGGCCCCAAAAATTAGCCCACATGGGTTTACCTGACAGCTAAGAACGTTGTATTCTGTGGCTTAAGGTACATTAGGCATTCACAGGATACAGAAATAAGTGTCGGCCAGTATAGGCCCCAAAAATTAGCCCACATGGGTTTACCTGACAGCTAAGAATGTTGTATTATGTGGCTGAAGGTACATTAGGAATTGACAGGATACAGAAGTAAGTGTCAGCCATAAAAAGGCCCCAAAAATTAGCCCACATGGGTTTACCTGACAGCTAAGAACGTTGTATTCTGTGGTTGAAGGTACATTAGGCATTCACAGGATACAGAAGTAAGTGTCGGCCAGTATAGGCCCCAAAAATTAGCCCACATGGGTTTACCTGACAGCTAAGAACGTTGTATTCTGTGGCTGAAGGTACATTAGGCATTGACAGGATACAGAAGTAAGTGTCAGCCATAAAAGGCCCCAAAAATTAGCCCACATGGGTTTACCTGACAGCTATGAACGTTGTATTCTGTGGTTGAAGGTACATTAGGCATTGACAGTATACAGAAGTAAGTGTCGACCAGTATGGGCCCCAAAAATTAGCCCACATGGGTTTACCTGACAGCTAAGAACGTTGTATTCTGTGGCTGAAGGTACATTAGGATTTGACAGGATACAGAAGTAAGTGTCGGCCATAAAAAGGCCCCAAAAATTAGCCCACATGGGTTTACCTGACAGCTAAGAACGTTGTATTCTGTGGTTGAAGGTACATTAGGCATTCACAGGATACAGAAGTAAGTGTCGGCCATTCCAGGCCCCAAAAATTAGCCCACATGGGTTTACCTGACAGCTAAAAACGTTGTATTCTGTGGCTGAAGGTACATTAGGCATTGACAGGATACAGAAGTAAGTGTCGGCCAGTATAGGCCCCAAAAATTAGCCCTCATGGGATTACCTGACAGCTAAGAATGTTGTATTCTGTGGCTGAAGGTACATTAGGCATTGACAGGATACAGAAGTAAGTGTCGACCAGGATAGGCCCCAAAAATGAGCCCACATGGGTTTACCTGACAGCTAAGAACGTTTTATTCTGTGGCTGAAGGTACATTAGGCATAGACACGATACAGAAGTAAGTGTCGGCCAGTATAGGCCCCAAAAATTAGCCCACATGGGTTTACCTGACAGCTAAGAACGTTGTATTCTGTGGTTGAAGGTACATTAGGCATTAACAGGATACAGAAGTAAGTGTCGGCCAGTATAGGCCCCAAAAATTAGCCCACATGGGTTTACCTGACAGCTAAGAACGTTGTATTCTGTGGTTGAAGGTACATTAGGCATTGACAGGATTAATAAGTAAGTGTTGGCCATTCCAGGCCCCAAAAATTAGCCCACATGGGTTAACCTAACAGCTAAGAATGTTGTATTCTGTGGCTGAAGGTACATTAGGCATTGACAGGATACAGAAGTAAGTGTCAGCCATAAAAGGCCCCAAAAATTAGCCCACATGGGTTTACCTGACAGCTAAGAACGTTGTATTCTGTGGTTGAAGGTACATTAGGCATTGACAGGATACACAAGTAAGTGTCGACCAGTATGGGCCCCAAAAATTAGCCCACATGGGTTTACCTGACAGCTAAGAACGTTGTATTCTGTGGCTGAAGGTACATTAGGAATTGACAGGATACAGAAGTAAGTGTCGGCCATGAAAAGGCCCCAAAAATTAGCCCACATGGGTTTACCTGACAGCTAAGAACGTTGTATTCTGTGGTTGAAGGTACATTAGGCATTCACAGGATACAGAAGTAAGTGTCGGCCAGTATAGGCCCCAAAAATTAGCCCACATGGGATTACCTGACAGCTAAGAATGTTGTATTCTGTGGCTTAAGGTACATTAGGCATTGACAGGATACAGAAGTAAGTGTCGGCCAGTATAGGCCCCAAAAATTAGCCCTCATGGGATTACCTGACAGCTAAGAATGTTGTATTCTGTGGCTGAAGGTACATTAGGCATTGACAGGATACAGAAGTAAGTGTCGGCCAGTATAGGCCCCAAAAATTAGCCCACATGGGTTTACCTGACAGCTAAGAACGTTGTATTCTGTGGTTGAAGGTACATTAGGCATTCACAGGATACAGAAGTAAGTGTCGGCCAGTATAGGCCCCAAAAATTAGCCCACATGGGTTTACCTGACAGCTAAGAATGTTGTATTCTGTGGCTGAAAGTACATTAGGAATTGACAGGATACAGAAGTGTTGGCCATAAAAAGCCCAAAAAATTTACCCACATGGGTTTACCTGACAGCTAAGAACGTTGTATTCTGTGGTTGAAGGTACATTAGGCATTGACAGGATAAATAAGTAAGTGTTGGCCATTCCAGGCCCCAAAAATTAGCCCACGTGGGTTAACCTGACAGCTAAGAATGTTGTATTCTGTGGCTGAAGGTACATTAGGCATTGACAGGATACAGAAGTAAGTGTCAGCCATAAAAGGCCCCAAAAATTAGCCCACATGGGTTTACCTGACAGCTAAGAACGTTGTATTCTGTGGTTGAAGGTACATTAGGCATTGACAGGATACAGAAGAAAGTGTCGACCAGTATGGGCCCCAAAAATTAGCCCACATGGGTTTACCTGACAGCTAAGAACGTTGTATTCTGTGGCTGAAGGTACATTAGGAATTGACAGGATACAGAAGTAAGTGTCGGCCATAAAAAGGCCCCAAAAATTAGCCCACATGGGTTTACCTGACAGCTAAGAACGTTGTATTCTGTGGCTTAAGGTACATTAGGCATTCACAGGATACAGAAATAAGTGTCGGCCAGTATAGGCCCCAAAAATTAGCCCACATGGGTTTACCTGACAGCTAAGAATGTTGTATTCTGTGGCTGAAGGTACATTAGGAATTGACAGGATACAGAAGTAAGTGTCGGCCATAAAAAGGCCCCAAAAATTAGCCCACATGGGTTTACCTGACAGCTAAGAACGTTGTATTCTGTGGTTGAAGGTACATTAGGCATTCACAGGATACAGAAGTAAGTGTCGGCCATTCCAGGCCCCAAAAATTAGCCCACATGGGTTTACCTGACAGCTAAGAACGTTGTATTCTGTGGCTGAAGGTACATTAGGCATTGACAGGATACAGAAGTAAGTGTCGGCCAGTATAGGCCCCAAAAATTAGCCCACATGGGATTACCTGACAGCTAAGAATGTTGTATTCTGTGGCTGAAGGTACATTAGGCATTGACAGGATACAGAAGTAAGTGTCGACCAGTATAGGCCCCAAAAATGAGCCCACATGGGTTTACCTGACAGCTAAGAAAGTTGTATTCTGTGGCTGAAGGTACATTAGGCATTGACACGATACAGAAGTAAGTGTCGGCCAGTATAGGCCCCAAAAATTAGCCCACATGGGTTTACCTGACAGCTAAGAACGTTGTATTCTGTGGTTGAAGGTACATTAGGCATTCACAGGATACAGAAGTAAGTGTCGGCCAGTATAGGCCCCAAAAATTAGCCCACATGGGTTTACCTGACAGCTAAGAACGTTGTATTCTGTGGCTGAAGGTACATTAGGCATTGACAGGATACAGAAGTAAGTGTCGGCCAGTATAGGCCCCAAAAATTAGCCCACATGGGATTACCTGACAGCTAAGAATGTTGTATTCTGTGGCTTAAGGTACATTAGGCATTGACAGGATACAGAAGTAAGTGTCGACCAGTATAGGCCCCAAAAATGAGCCCACATGGGTTTACCTGACAGCTAAGAACGTTGTATTCTGTGGCTGAAGGTACATTAGGCATTGACACGATACAGAAGTAAGTGTCGGCCAGTATAGGCCCCAAAAATTAGCCCACATGGGTTTACCTGACAGCTAAGAACGTTGTATTCTGTGGTTGAAGGTACATTAGGCATTCACAGGATACAGAAGTAAGTGTCGGCCAGTTTAGGCCCCAAAAATTAGCCCACATGGGTTTACCTGACAGCTAAGAATGTTGTATTCTGTGGCTGAAAGTACATTAGGAATTGACAGGATACAGAAGTAAGTGTAGGCCATTCCAGGCCCCAAAAATTAGCCCACATGGGTTTACCTGACAGCTAAGAACGTTGTATTCTGTGGTTGAAGGTACATTAGGTATTCACAGGATACAGAAGCAAGTGTCGGCCATTCCAGGCCCCAAAAATTAGCCCACATGGGTTTACCTGACAGCTAAGAACGTTGTATTCTGTGGCTGAAGGTACATTAGGAATTGACAGGATACAGAAGTAAGTGTCGGCCAGTATAGGCCCCAAAAATTAGCCCACATGGGATTACCTGACAGCAAAGAATGTTGTATTCTGTGGCTGAAGGTACATTAGGCATTGACAGGATACAGAAGTAAGTGTCGACCAGTATAGGCCCCAAAAATGAGCCCACATGGGTTTACCTGACAGCTAAGAACGTTGTATTCTGTGGCTGAAGGTACATTAGGCATTGACACGATACAGAATTAAGTGTCGGCCAGTATAGGCACCAAAAATTAGCCCACATGGGTTTACCTGACAGCTAAGAACGTTGTATTCTGTGGTTGAAGGTACATTAGGCATTCACAGGATACAGAAGTAAGTGTCGGCCAGTATAGGCCCCAAAAATTAGCCCACATGGGTTTACCTGACAGCTAAGAACGTTGTATTCTGTGGCTGAAGGTACATTAGGCATTGACAGGATACAGAAGTCAGTGTCGGCCAGTATAGGCCCCAAAAATTAGCCCACATGGGATTACCTGACAGCTAAGAATGTTGTATTCTGTGGCTGAAGGTACATTAGGCATTGACAGGATACAGAAGTAAGTGTCGACCAGTATAGGCCCCAAAAATGAGCCCACATGGGTTTACCTGACAGCTAAGAACGTTGTATTCTGTGGCTGAAGGTACATTAGGCATTGACACGATACAGAAGTAAGTGTCGGCCAGTATAGGCCCCAAAAATTAGCCCACATGGGTTTACCTGACAGCTAAGAACGTTGTATTCTGTGGTTGGAGGTACATTAGGTATTCACAGGATACAGAAGTAAGTGTCGGCCATTCCAGGCCCCAAAAATTAGCCCACATGGGTTTACCTGACAGCTAAGAACGTTGTATTCTGTGGCTGAAGGTACATTAGGCATTGACAGGATACAGAAGTAAGTGTCGGCCAGTATAGGCCCCAAAAATTAGCCCACATGGGATTACCTGACAGCAAAGAATGTTGTATTCTGTGGCTGAAGGTACATTAGGCATTGACAGGATACAGAAGTAAGTGTTGGCCAGTATAGGCCCCAAAAATTAGCCCACATGGGTTTACCTGACAGCTAAGAACGTTGTATTCTGTGGCTTAAGGTACATTAGGCATTCACAGGATACAGAAATAAGTGTCGGCCAGTATAGGCCCCAAAAATTAGCCCACATGGGTTTACCTGACAGCTAAGAATGTTGTATTCTGTGGCTGAAGGTACATTAGGAATTGACAGGATACAGAAGTAAGTGTCGGCCATAAAAAGGCCCCAAAAATTAGCCCACATGGGTTTACCTGACAGCTAAGAACGTTGTATTCTGTGGTTGAAGGTACATTAGGCATTCACAGGATACAGAAGTAAGTGTCGGCCATTCCAGGCCCCAAAAATTAGCCCACATGGGTTTACCTGACAGCTAAGAACGTTGTATTCTGTGGCTGAAGGTACATTAGGCATTGACAGGATACAGAAGTAAGTGTCGGCCAGTATAGGCCCCAAAAATTAGCCCTCATGGGATTATCTGACAGCTAAGAATGTTGTATTCTGTGGCTGAAGGTACATTAGGCATTGACAGGATACAGAAATAAGTGTCGACCAGTATAGGCCCCAAAAATGAGCCCACATGGGTTTACCTGACAGCTAAGAACGTTGTATTCTGTGGATGAAGGTACATTAGGCATTGACACGATACAGAAGTAAGTGTTGGCCAGTATAGGCCCCAAAAATTAGCCCACATGGGTTTACCTGACAGCTAAGAACGTTGTATTCTGTGGTTGAAGGTACATTAGGCATTCACAGGATACAGAAATAAGTGTCGGCCAGTATAGGCCCCAAAAATTAGCCCACATGGGTTTACCTGACAGCTAAGAATGTTGTATTCTGTGGCTGAAGGTACATTAGGAATTGACAGGATACAGAAGTAAGTGTCGGCCATAAAAAGGCCCCAAAAATTAGCCCACATGGGTTTACCTGACAGCTAAGAACGTTGTATTCTGTGGTTGAAGGTACATTAGGCATTCACAGGATACAGAAGTAAGTGTCGGCCATTCCAGGCCCCAAAAATTAGCCCACATGGGTTTACCTGACAGCTAAGAACGTTGTATTCTGTGGCTGAAGGTACATTAGGCATTGACAGGATACAGAAGTAAGTGTCGGCCAGTATAGGCCCCAAAAATTAGCCCTCATGGGATTATCTGACAGCTAAGAATGTTGTATTCTGTGGCTGAAGGTACATTAGGCATTGACAGGATACAGAAATAAGTGTCGACCAGTATAGGCCCCAAAAATGAGCCCACATGGGTTTACCTGACAGCTAAGAACGTTGTATTCTGTGGATGAAGGTACATTAGGCATTGACACGATACAGAAGTAAGTGTCGGCCAGTATAGGCCCCAAAAATTAGCCCACATGGGTTTACCTGACAGCTAAGAACGTTGTATTCTGTGGCTGAAGGTACATTAGGCATTGACAGGATACAGAAGTAAGTGTCGGCCAGTATAGGCCCCAAAAATTAGCCCACATGGGTTTACCTGACAGCTAAGAATGTTGTATTCTGTGGCTGAAAGTACATTAGGAATTGACAGGATACAGAAGTAAGTGTTGGCCATAAAAAGCCCAAAAAATTTACCCACATGGGTTTACCTGACAGCTAAGAACGTTGTATTCTGTGGTTGAAGGTACATTAGGTATTCACAGGATACAGAAGCAAGTGTCGGCCATTCCAGGCCCCAAAAATTAGCCCACATGGGTTTACCTGACAGCTAAGAACGTTGTATTCTGTGGCTGAAGGTACATTAGGCATTGACAGGATACAGAAGTAAGTGTCGGCCAGTATAGGCCCCAAAAATTAGCCCACATGGGATTACCTGACAGCAAAGAATGTTGTATTCTGTAGCTGAAGGTACATTAGGCATTGACAGGATACAGAAGTAAGTGTCGACCAGTATAGGCCCCAAAAATGAGCCCACATGGGTTTACCTGACAGCTAAGAACGTTGTATTCTGTGGCTGAAGGTACATTAGGCATTGACACGATACAGAAGTAAGTGTCGGCCAGTATAGGCCCCAAAAATTAGCCCACATGGGTTTACCTGACAGCTAAGAACGTTGTATTCTGTGGTTGAAGGTACATTAGGCATTCACAGGATACAGAAGTAAGTGTCGGCCAGTATAGGCCCCAAAAATGAGCCCACATGGGTTTACCTGACAGCTAAGAACGTTGTATTCTGTGGCTGAAGGTACATTAGGCATTGACAGGATACAGAAGTAAGTGTCGGCCAGTATAGGCCCCAAAAATTAGCCCTCATGGGATTATCTGACAGCTAAGAATGTTGTATTCTGTGGCTGAAGGTACATTAGGCATTGACAGGATACAGAAATAAGTGTCGACCAGTATAGGCCCCAAAAATGAGCCCACATGGGTTTACCTGACAGCTAAGAACGTTGTATTCTGTGGTTGAAGGTACATTAGGCATTCACAGGATACAGAAGTAAGTGTCGGCCAGTATAGGCCCCAAAAATTAGCCCACATGGGTTTACCTGACAGCTAAGAACGTTGTATTCTGTGGCTGAAGGTACATTAGGCATTGACAGGATACAGAAGTCAGTGTCGGCCAGTATAGGCCCCAAAAATTAGCCCACATGGGATTACCTGACAGCTAAGAATGTTGTATTCTGTGGCTGAAGGTACATTAGGCATTGACAGGATACAGAAGTAAGTGTCGACCAGTATAGGCCCCAAAAATGAGCCCACATGGGTTTACCTGACAGCTAAGAACGTTGTATTCTGTGGCTGAAGGTACATTAGGCATTGACACGATACAGAAGTAAGTGTCGGCCAGTATAGGCCCCAAAAATTAGCCCACATGGGTTTACCTGACAGCTAAGAACGTTGTATTCTGTGGTTGAAGGTACATTAGGCATTGACAGGATACAGAAGTAAGTGTCGGCCAGTATAGGCCCCAAAAATTAGCCCACATGGGTTTACCTGACAGCTAAGAATGTTGTATTCTGTGGCTGAAAGTACATTAGGAATTGACAGGATACAGAAGTGTTGGCCATAAAAAGCCCAAAAAATTTACCCACATGGGTTTACCTGACAGCTAAGAACGTTGTATTCTGTGGTTGAAGGTACATTAGGCATTGACAGGATAAATAAGTAAGTGTTGGCCATTCCAGGCCCCAAAAATTAGCCCACGTGGGTTAACCTGACAGCTAAGAATGTTGTATTCTGTGGCTGAAGGTACATTAGGAATTGACAGGATACAGAAGTAAGTGTCGGCCATAAAAAGGCCCCAAAAATTAGCCCACATGGGTTTACCTGACAGCTAAGAACGTTGTATTCTGTGGTTGAAGGTACATTAGGCATTCACAGGATACAGAAGTAAGTGTCGGCCATTCCAGGCCCCAAAAATTAGCCCACATGGGTTTACCTGACAGCTAAGAACGTTGTATTCTGTGGCTGAAGGTACATTAGGCATTGACAGGATACAGAAGTAAGTGTCGGCCAGTATAGGCCCCAAAAATTAGCCCACATGGGATTACCTGACAGCTAAGAATGTTGTATTCTGTGGCTGAAGGTACATTAGGCATTGCCAGGATACAGAAGTAAGTGTCGACCAGTATAGGCCCCAAAAATGAGCCCACATGGGTTTACCTGACAGCTAAGAACGTTGTATTCTGTGGCTGAAGGTACATTAGGCATTGACACGATACAGAAGTAAGTGTCGGCCAGTATAGGCCCCAAAAATTAGCCCACATGGGTTTACCTGACAGCTAAGAACGTTGTATTCTGTGGTTGAAGGTACATTAGGCATTCACAGGATACAGAAGTAAGTGTCGGCCAGTATAGGCCCCAAAAATTAGCCCACATGGGTTTACCTGACAGCTAAGAACGTTGTATTCTGTGGCTGAAGGTACATTAGGCATTGACAGGATACAGAAGTAAGTGTCGGCCAGTATAGGCCCCAAAAATTAGCCCACATGGGATTACCTGACAGCTAAGAATGTTGTATTCTGTGGCTTAAGGTACATTAGGCATTGACAGGATACAGAAGTAAGTGTCGACCAGTATAGGCCCCAAAAATGAGCCCACATGGGTTTACCTGACAGCTAAGAACGTTGTATTCTGTGGCTGAAGGTACATTAGGCATTGACACGATACAGAAGTAAGTGTCGGCCAGTATAGGCCCCAAAAATTAGCCCACATGGGTTTACCTGACAGCTAAGAACGTTGTATTCTGTGGTTGAAGGTACATTAGGCATTCACAGGATACAGAAGTAAGTGTCGGCCAGTATAGGCCCCAAAAATTAGCCCACATGGGTTTACCTGACAGCTAAGAATGTTGTATTCTGTGGCTGAAAGTACATTAGGAATTGACAGGATACAGAAGTAAGTGTTGGCCATTCCAGGCCCCAAAAATTAGCCCACATGGGTTTACCTGACAGCTAAGAACGTTGTATTCTGTGGTTGAAGGTACATTAGGTATTCACAGGATACAGAAGCAAGTGTCGGCCATTCCAGGCCCCAAAAATTAGCCCACATGGGTTTACCTGACAGCTAAGAACGTTGTATTCTGTGGCTGAAGGTACATCAGGAATTGACAGGATACAGAAGTAAGTGTCGGCCAGTATAGGCCCCAAAAATTAGCCCACATGGGATTACCTGACAGCAAAGAATGTTGTATTCTGTGGCTGAAGGTACATTAGGCATTGACAGGATACAGAAGTAAGTGTCGACCAGTATAGGCCCCAAAAATGAGCCCACATGGGTTTACCTGACAGCTAAGAACGTTGTATTCTATGGCTGAAGGTACATTAGGCATTGACACGATACAGAAGTAAGTGTCGGCCAGTATAGGCACCAAAAATTAGCCCACATGGGTTTACCTGACAGCTAAGAACGTTGTATTCTGTGGTTGAAGGTACATTAGGCATTCACAGGATACAGAAGTAAGTGTCGGCCAGTATAGGCCCCAAAAATTAGCCCACATGGGTTTACCTGACAGCTAAGAACGTTGTATTCTGTGGCTGAAGGTACATTAGGCATTGACAGGATACAGAAGTAAGTGTCGGCCAGTATAGGCCCCAAAAATTAGCCCACATGGGATTACCTGACAGCTAAGAATGTTGTATTCTGTGGCTTAAGGTACATTAGGCATTGACAGGATACAGAAGTAAGTGTCGACCAGTATAGGCCCCAAAAATGAGCCCACATGGGTTTACCTGACAGCTAAGAACGTTGTATTCTGTGGCTGAAGGTACATTAGGCATTGACACGATACAGAAGTAAGTGTCGGCCAGTATAGGCCCCAAAAATTAGCCCACATGGGTTTACCTGACAGCTAAGAACGTTGTATTCTGTGGTTGAAGGTACATTAGGCATTCACAGGATACAGAAGTAAGTGTCGGCCAGTATAGGCCCCAAAAATTAGCCCACATGGGTTTACCTGACAGCTAAGAATGTTGTATTCTGTGGCTGAAAGTACATTAGGAATTGACAGGATACAGAAGTAAGTGTTGGCCATTCCAGGCCCCAAAAATTAGCCCACATGGGTTTACCTGACAGCTAAGAACGTTGTATTCTGTGGTTGAAGGTACATTAGGTATTCACAGGATACAGAAGTAAGTGTCGGCCATTCCAGGCCCCAAAAATTAGCCCACATGGGTTTACCTGACAGCTAAGAACGTTGTATTCTGTGGCTGAAGGTACATTAGGCATTGACAGGATACAGAAGTAAGTGTCGGCCAGTATAGGCCCCAAAAATTAGCCCACATGGGATTACCTGACAGCAAAGAATGTTGTATTCTGTGGCTGAAGGTACATTAGGCATTGACAGGATACAGAAGTAAGTGTCGACCAGTATAGGCCCCAAAAATGAGCCCACATGGGTTTACCTGACAGCTAAGAACGTTGTATTCTGTGGCTGAAGGTACATTAGGCATTGACACGATACAGAAGTAAGTGTTGGCCAGTATAGGCCCCAAAAATTAGCCCACATGGGTTTACCTGACAGCTAAGAACGTTGTATTCTGTGGCTTAAGGTACATTAGGCATTCACAGGATACAGAAATAAGTGTCGGCCAGTATAGGCCCCAAAAATTAGCCCACATGGGTTTACCTGACAGCTAAGAATGTTGTATTCTGTGGCTGAAGGTACATTCGGAATTGACAGGATACAGAAGTAAGTGTCGGCCATAAAAAGGCCCCAAAAATTAGCCCACATGGGTTTACCTGACAGCTAAGAACGTTGTATTCTGTGGTTGAAGGTACATTAGGCATTCACAGGATACAGAAGTAAGTGTCGGCCATTCCAGGCCCCAAAAATTAGCCCACATGGGTTTACCTGACAGCTAAGAACGTTGTATTCTGTGGCTGAAGGTACATTAGGCATTGACAGGATACAGAAGTAAGTGTCGGCCAGTATAGGCCCCAAAAATTAGCCCTCATGGGATTATCTGACAGCTAAGAATGTTGTATTCTGTGGCTGAAGGTACATTAGGCATTGACAGGATACAGAAACAAGTGTCGACCAGTATAGGCCCCAAAAATGAGCCCACATGGGTTTACCTGACAGCTAAGAACGTTGTATTCTGTGGATGAAGGTACATTAGGCATTGACACGATACAGAAGTAAGTGTTGGCCAGTATAGGCCCCAAAAATTAGCCCACATGGGTTTACCTGACAGCTAAGAACGTTGTATTCTGTGGTTGAAGGTACATTAGGCATTCACAGGATACAGAAATAAGTGTCGGCCAGTATAGGCCCCAAAAATTAGCCCACATGGGTTTACCTGACAGCTAAGAATGTTGTATTCTGTGGCTGAAGGTACATTAGGAATTGACAGGATACAGAAGTAAGTGTCGGCCATAAAAAGGCCCCAAAAATTAGCCCACATGGGTTTACCTGACAGCTAAGAACGTTGTATTCTGTGGTTGAAGGTACATTAGGCATTCACAGGATACAGAAGTAAGTGTCGGCCATTCCAGGCCCCAAAAATTAGCCCACATGGGTTTACCTGACAGCTAAGAACGTTGTATTCTGTGGCTGAAGGTACATTAGGCATTGACAGGATACAGAAGTAAGTGTCGGCCAGTATAGGCCCCAAAAATTAGCCCTCATGGGATTATCTGACAGCTAAGAATGTTGTATTCTGTGGCTGAAGGTACATTAGGCATTGACAGGATACAGAAATAAGTGTCGACCAGTATAGGCCCCAAAAATGAGCCCACATGGGTTTACCTGACAGCTAAGAACGTTGTATTCTGTGGATGAAGGTACATTAGGCATTGACACGATACAGAAGTAAGTGTCGGCCAGTATAGGCCCCAAAAATTAGCCCACATGGGTTTACCTGACAGCTAAGAACGTTGTATTCTGTGGTTGAAGGTACATTAGGCATTCACAGGATACAGAAGTAAGTGTCGGCCAGTATAGGCCCCAAAAATTAGCCCACATGGGTTTACCTGACAGCTAAGAATGTTGTATTCTGTGGCTGAAAGTACATTAGGAATTGACAGGATACAGAAGTAAGTGTTGGCCATAAAAAGCCCAAAAAATTTACCCACATGGGTTTACCTGACAGCTAAGAACGTTGTATTCTGTGGTTGAAGGTACATTAGGTATTCACAGGATACAGAAGCAAGTGTCGGCCATTCCAGGCCCCAAAAATTAGCCCACATGGGTTTACCTGACAGCTAAGAACGTTGTATTCTGTGGCTGAAGGTACATTAGGCATTGACAGGATACAGAAGTAAGTGTCGGCCAGTATAGGCCCCAAAAATTAGCCCACATGGGATTACCTGACAGCAAAGAATGTTGTATTCTGTAGCTGAAGGTACATTAGGCATTGACAGGATACAGAAGTAAGTGTCGACCAGTATAGGCCCCAAAAATGAGCCCACATGGGTTTACCTGACAGCTAAGAACGTTGTATTCTGTGGCTGAAGGTACATTAGGCATTGACACGATACAGAAGTAAGTGTCGGCCAGTATAGGCCCCAAAAATTAGCCCACATGGGTTTACCTGACAGCTAAGAACGTTGTATTCTGTGGTTGAAGGTACATTAGGCATTCACAGGATACAGAAGTAAGTGTCGGCCAGTATAGGCCCCAAAAATGAGCCCACATGGGTTTACCTGACAGCTAAGAACGTTGTATTCTGTGGCTGAAGGTACATTAGGCATTGACAGGATACAGAAGTAAGTGTCGGCCAGTATAGGCCCCAAAAATTAGCCCTCATGGGATTATCTGACAGCTAAGAATGTTGTATTCTGTGGCTGAAGGTACATTAGGCATTGACAGGATACAGAAATAAGTGTCGACCAGTATAGGCCCCAAAAATGAGCCCACATGGGTTTACCTGACAGCTAAGAACGTTGTATTCTGTGGATGAAGGTACATTAGGCATTGACACGATACAGAAGTAAGTGTTGGCCAGTATAGGCCCCAAAAATTAGCCCACATGGGTTTACCTGACAGCTAAGAACGTTGTATTCTGTGGCTTAAGGTACATTAGGCATTCACAGGATACAGAAATAAGTGTCGGCCAGTATAGGCCCCAAAAATTAGCCCACATGGGTTTACCTGACAGCTAAGAATGTTGTATTCTGTGGCTGAAGGTACATTAGGAATTGACAGGATACAGAAGTAAGTGTCGGCCATAAAAAGGCCCCAAAAATTAGCCCACATGGGTTTACCTGACAGCTAAGAACGTTGTATTCTGTGGTTGAAGGTACATTAGGCATTCACAGGATACAGAAGTAAGTGTCGGCCAGTATAGGCCCCAAAAATTAGCCCACATGGGTTTACCTGACAGCTAAGAACGTTGTATTCTGTGGCTGAAGGTACATTAGGCATTGACAGGATACAGAAGTCAGTGTCGGCCAGTATAGGCCCCAAAAATTAGCCCACATGGGATTACCTGACAGCTAAGAATGTTGTATTCTGTGGCTGAAGGTACATTAGGCATTGACAGGATACAGAAGTAAGTGTCGACCAGTATAGGCCCCAAAAATGAGCCCACATGGGTTTACCTGACAGCTAAGAACGTTGTATTCTGTGGCTGAAGGTACATTAGGCATTGACACGATACAGAAGTAAGTGTTGGCCAGTATAGGCCCCAAAAATTAGCCCACATGGGTTTACCTGACAGCTAAGAACGTTGTATTCTGTGGCTTAAGGTACATTAGGCATTCACAGGATACAGAAATAAGTGTCGGCCAGTATAGGCCCCAAAAATTAGCCCACATGGGTTTACCTGACAGCTAAGAATGTTGTATTCTGTGGCTGAAGGTACATTAGGAATTGACAGGATACAGAAGTAAGTGTCGGCCATAAAAAGGCCCCAAAAATTAGCCCACATGGGTTTACCTGACAGCTAAGAACGTTGTATTCTGTGGTTGAAGGTACATTAGGCATTCACAGGATACAGAAGTAAGTGTCGGCCAGTATAGGCCCCAAAAATTAGCCCACATGGGTTTACCTGACAGCTAAGAATGTTGTATTCTGTGGCTGAAAGTACATTAGGAATTGACAGGATACAGAAGTAAGTGTTGGCCATTCCAGGCCCCAAAAATTAGCCCACATGGGTTTACCTGACAGCTAAGAACGTTGTATTCTGTGGCTGAAGGTACATTAGGTATTCACAGGATACAGAAGCAAGTGTCGGCCATTCCAGGCCCCAAAAATTAGCCCACATGGGTTTACCTGACAGCTAAGAACGTTGTATTCTGTGGCTGAAGGTACATTAGGAATTGACAGGATACAGAAGTAAGTGTCGGCCAGTATAGGCCCCAAAAATTAGCCCACATAGGATTACCTGACAGCTAAGAACGTTGTATTCTGTGGCTGAAGGTACATTAGGCATTGACACGATACAGAAGTAAGTGTCGGCCAGTATAGGCACCAAAAATTAGCCCACATGGGTTTACCTGACAGCTAAGAACGTTGTATTCTGTGGTTGAAGGTACATTAGGCATTCACAGGATACAGAAGTAAGTGTCGGCCAGTATAGGCCCCAAAAATTAGCCCACATGGGTTTACCTGACAGCTAAGAACGTTGTATTCTGTGGCTGAAGGTACATTAGGCATTGACAGGATACAGAAGTAAGTGTCGGCCAGTATAGGCCCCAAAAATTAGCCCACATGGGATTACCTGACAGCTAAGAATGTTGTATTCTGTGGCTTAAGGTACATTAGGCATTGACAGGATACAGAAGTAAGTGTCGACCAGTATAGGCCCCAAAAATGAGCCCACATGGGTTTACCTGACAGCTAAGAACGTTGTATTCTGTGGCTGAAGGTACATTAGGCATTGACACGATACAGAAGTAAGTGTCGGCCAGTATAGGCCCCAAAAATTAGCCCACATGGGTTTACCTGACAGCTAAGAACGTTGTATTCTGTGGTTGAAGGTACATTAGGCATTCACAGGATACAGAAGTAAGTGTCGGCCAGTATAGGCCCCAAAAATTAGCCCACATGGGTTTACCTGACAGCTAAGAATGTTGTATTCTGTGGCTGAAAGTACATTAGGAATTGACAGGATACAGAAGTAAGTGTTGGCCATTCCAGGCCCCAAAAATTAGCCCACATGGGTTTACCTGACAGCTAAGAACGTTGTATTCTGTGGTTGAAGGTACATTAGGTATTCACAGGATACAGAAGTAAGTGTCGGCCATTCCAGGCCCCAAAAATTAGCCCACATGGGTTTACCTGACAGATAAGAACGTTGTATTCTGTGGCTGAAGGTACATTAGGCATTGACAGGATGCAGAAGTAAGTGTCGGCCAGTATAGGCCCCAAAAATTAGCCCACATGGGATTACCTGACAGCAAAGAATGTTGTATTCTGTGGCTGAAGGTACATTAGGCATTGACAGGATACAGAAGTAAGTGTCGACCAGTATAGGCCCCAAAAATGAGCCCACATGGGTTTACCTGACAGCTAAGAACGTTGTATTCTGTGGCTGAAGGTACATTAGGCATTGACACGATACAGAAGTAAGTGTTGGCCAGTATAGGCCCCAAAAATTAGCCCACATGGGTTTACCTGACAGCTAAGAACGTTGTATTCTGTGGCTTAAGGTACATTAGGCATTCACAGGATACAGAAATAAGTGTCGGCCAGTATAGGCCCCAAAAATTAGCCCACATGGGTTTACCTGACAGCTAAGAATGTTGTATTCTGTGGCTGAAGGTACATTCGGAATTGACAGGATACAGAAGTAAGTGTCGGCCATAAAAAGGCCCCAAAAATTAGCCCACATGGGTTTACCTGACAGCTAAGAACGTTGTATTCTGTGGTTGAAGGTACATTAGGCATTCACAGGATACAGAAGTAAGTGTCGGCCATTCCAGGCCCCAAAAATTAGCCCACATGGGTTTACCTGACAGCTAAGAACGTTGTATTCTGTGGCTGAAGGTACATTAGGCATTGACAGGATACAGAAGTAAGTGTCGGCCAGTATAGGCCCCAAAAATTAGCCCTCATGGGATTATCTGACAGCTAAGAATGTTGTATTCTGTGGCTGAAGGTACATTAGGCATTGACAGGATACAGAAATAAGTGTCGACCAGTATAGGCCCCAAAAATGAGCCCACATGGGTTTACCTGACAGCTAAGAACGTTGTATTCTGTGGATGAAGGTACATTAGGCATTGACACGATACAGAAGTAAGTGTTGGCCAGTATAGGCCCCAAAAATTAGCCCACATGGGTTTACCTGACAGCTAAGAACGTTGTATTCTGTGGTTGAAGGTACATTAGGCATTCACAGGATACAGAAATAAGTGTCGGCCAGTATAGGCCCCAAAAATTAGCCCACATGGGTTTACCTGACAGCTAAGAATGTTGTATTCTGTGGCTGAAGGTACATTAGGAATTGACAGGATACAGAAGTAAGTGTCGGCCATAAAAAGGCCCCAAAAATTAGCCCACATGGGTTTACCTGACAGCTAAGAACGTTGTATTCTGTGGTTGAAGGTACATTAGGCATTCACAGGATACAGAAGTAAGTGTCGGCCATTCCAGGCCCCAAAAATTAGCCCACATGGGTTTACCTGACAGCTAAGAACGTTGTATTCTGTGGCTGAAGGTACATTAGGCATTGACAGGATACAGAAGTAAGTGTCGGCCAGTATAGGCCCCAAAAATTAGCCCTCATGGGATTATCTGACAGCTAAGAATGTTGTATTCTGTGGCTGAAGGTACATTAGGCATTGACAGGATACAGAAATAAGTGTCGACCAGTATAGGCCCCAAAAATGAGCCCACATGGGTTTACCTGACAGCTAAGAACGTTGTATTCTGTGGATGAAGGTACATTAGGCATTGACACGATACAGAAGTAAGTGTCGGCCAGTATAGGCCCCAAAAATTAGCCCACATGGGTTTACCTGACAGCTAAGAACGTTGTATTCTGTGGTTGAAGGTACATTAGGCATTCACAGGATACAGAAGTAAGTGTCGGCCAGTATAGGCCCCAAAAATTAGCCCACATGGGTTTACCTGACAGCTAAGAATGTTGTATTCTGTGGCTGAAAGTACATTAGGAATTGACAGGATACAGAAGTAAGTGTTGGCCATAAAAAGCCCAAAAAATTTACCCACATGGGTTTACCTGACAGCTAAGAACGTTGTATTCTGTGGTTGAAGGTACATTAGGTATTCACAGGATACAGAAGCAAGTGTCGGCCATTCCAGGCCCCAAAAATTAGCCCACATGGGTTTACCTGACAGCTAAGAACGTTGTATTCTGTGGCTGAAGGTACATTAGGCATTGACAGGATACAGAAGTAAGTGTCGGCCAGTATAGGCCCCAAAAATTAGCCCACATGGGATTACCTGACAGCAAAGAATGTTGTATTCTGTAGCTGAAGGTACATTAGGCATTGACAGGATACAGAAGTAAGTGTCGACCAGTATAGGCCCCAAAAATGAGCCCACATGGGTTTACCTGACAGCTAAGAACGTTGTATTCTGTGGCTGAAGGTACAATAGGCATTGACACGATACAGAAGTAAGTGTCGGCCAGTATAGGCCCCAAAAATTAGCCCACATGGGTTTACCTGACAGCTAAGAACGTTGTATTCTGTGGTTGAAGGTACATTAGGCATTCACAGGATACAGAAGTAAGTGTCGGCCAGTATAGGCCCCAAAAATGAGCCCACATGAGTTTACCTGACAGCTAAGAACGTTGTATTCTGTGGCTGAAGGTACATTAGGCATTGACAGGATACAGAAGTAAGTGTCGGCCAGTATAGGCCCCAAAAATTAGCCCTCATGGGATTATCTGACAGCTAAGAATGTTGTATTCTGTGGCTGAAGGTACATTAGGCATTGACAGGATACAGAAATAAGTGTCGACCAGTATAGGCCCCAAAAATGAGCCCACATGGGTTTACCTGACAGCTAAGAACGTTGTATTCTGTGGATGAAGGTACATTAGGCATTGACACGATACAGAAGTAAGTGTTGGCCAGTATAGGCCCCAAAAATTAGCCCACATGGGTTTACCTGACAGCTAAGAACGTTGTATTCTGTGGCTTAAGGTACATTAGGCATTCACAGGATACAGAAATAAGTGTCGGCCAGTATAGGCCCCAAAAATTAGCCCACATGGGTTTACCTGACAGCTAAGAATGTTGTATTCTGTGGCTGAAGGTACATTAGGAATTGACAGGATACAGAAGTAAGTGTCGGCCATAAAAAGGCCCCAAAAATTAGCCCACATGGGTTTACCTGACAGCTAAGAACGTTGTATTCTGTGGTTGAAGGTACATTAGGCATTCACAGGATACAGAAGTAAGTGTCGGCCAGTATAGGCCCCAAAAATTAGCCCACATGGGTTTACCTGACAGCTAAGAACGTTGTATTCTGTGGCTGAAGGTACATTAGGCATTGACAGGATACAGAAGTCAGTGTCGGCCAGTATAGGCCCCAAAAATTAGCCCACATGGGATTACCTGACAGCTAAGAATGTTGTATTCTGTGGCTGAAGGTACATTAGGCATTGACAGGATACAGAAGTAAGTGTCGACCAGTATAGGCCCCAAAAATGAGCCCACATGGGTTTACCTGACAGCTAAGAACGTTGTATTCTGTGGCTGAAGGTACATTAGGCATTGACACGATACAGAAGTAAGTGTCGGCCAGTATAGGCCCCAAAAATTAGCCCACATGGGTTTACCTGACAGCTAAGAACGTTGTATTCTGTGGTTGAAGGTACATTAGGCATTCACAGGATACAGAAATAAGTGTCGGCCAGTATAGGCCCCAAAAATTAGCCCACATGGGTTTACCTGACAGCTAAGAATGTTGTATTCTGTGGCTGAAGGTACATTGGGAATTGACAGGATACAGAAGTAAGTGTCGGCCATAAAAAGGCCCCAAAAATTAGCCCACATGGGTTTACCTGACAGCTAAGAACGTTGTATTCTGTGGTTGAAGGTACATTAGGCATTCACAGGATACAGAAGTAAGTGTCGGTCATTCCAGGCCCCAAAAATTAGCCCACATGGGTTTACCTGACAGCTAAGAATGTTGTATTCTGTGGCTGAAGGTACATTAGGAATTGACAGGATACAGAAGTAAGTGTCGGCCATAAAAAGGCCACAAAAATTAGCCCACATGGGTTTACCTGACAGCTAAGAACGTTGTATTCTGTGGTTGAAGGTACATTAGGCATTCACAGGATACAGAAGTAAGTGTCGGCCATTCCAGGCCCCAAAAATTAGCCCACATGGGTTTACCTGACAGCTAAGAACGTTGTATTCTGTGGCTGAAGGTACATTAGGCATTGACAGGATACAGAAGTAAGTGTCGGCCAGTATAGGCCCCAAAAATTAGCCCTCATGGGATTATCTGACAGCTAAGAATGTTGTATTCTGTGGCTGAAGGTACATTAGGCATTGACAGGATACAGAAATAAGTGTCGACCAGTATAGGCCCCAAAAATGAGCCCACATGGGTTTACCTGACAGCTAAGAACGTTGTATTCTGTGGATGAAGGTACATTAGGCATTGACACGATACAGAAGTAAGTGTCGGCCAGTATAGGCCCCAAAAATTAGCCCACATGGGTTTACCTGACAGCTAAGAACGTTGTATTCTGTGGTTGAAGGTACATTAGGCATTCACAGGATACAGAAGTAAGTGTCGGCCAGTATAGGCCCCAAAAATTAGCCCACATGGGTTTACCTGACAGCTAAGAATGTTGTATTCTGTGGCTGAAAGTACATTAGGAATTGACAGGATACAGAAGTAAGTGTTGTCCATTCCAGGCCCCAAAAATTAGCCCACATGGGTTTACCTGACAGCTAAGAACGTTGTATTCTGTGGTTGAAGGTACATTAGGTATTCACAGGATACAGAAGTAAGTGTCGGCCATTCCAGGCCCCAAAAATTAGCCCACATGGGTTTACCTGACAGCTAAGAACGTTGTATTCTGTGGCTGAAGGTACATTAGGCATTGACAGGATACAGAAGTAAGTGTCGGCCAGTATAGGCCCCAAAAATTAGCCCACATGGGATTACCTGACAGCAAAGAATGTTGTATTCTGTGGCTGAAGGTACATTAGGCATTGACAGGATACAGAAGTAAGTGTCGACCAGTATAGGCCCCAAAAATGAGCCCACATGGGTTTACCTGACAGCTAAGAACGTTGTATTCTGTGGCTGAAGGTACATTAGGCATTGACACGATACAGAAGTAAGTGTTGGCCAGTATAGGCCCCAAAAATTAGCCCACATGGGTTTACCTGACAGCTAAGAACGTTGTATTCTGTGGCTTAAGGTACATTAGGCATTCACAGGATACAGAAATAAGTGTCGGCCAGTATAGGCCCCAAAAATTAGCCCACATGGGTTTACCTGACAGCTAAGAATGTTGTATTCTGTGGCTGAAGGTACATTAGGAATTGACAGGATACAGAAGTAAGTGTCGGCCATAAAAAGGCCCCAAAAATTAGCCCACATGGGTTTACCTGACAGCTAAGAACGTTGTATTCTGTGGTTGAAGGTACATTAGGCATTCACAGGATACAGAAGTAAGTGTCGGCCATTCCAGGCCCCAAAAATTAGCCCACATGGGTTTACCTGACAGCTAAGAACGTTGTATTCTGTGGCTGAAGGTACATTAGGCATTGACAGGATACAGAAGTAAGTGTCGGCCAGTATAGGCCCCAAAAATTAGCCCTCATGGGATTATCTGACAGCTAAGAATGTTGTATTCTGTGGCTGAAGGTACATTAGGCATTGACAGGATACAGAAATAAGTGTCGACCAGTATAGGCCCCAAAAATGAGCCCACATGGGTTTACCTGACAGCTAAGAACGTTGTATTCTGTGGATGAAGGTACATTAGGCATTGACACGATACAGAAGTAAGTGTTGGCCAGTATAGGCCCCAAAAATTAGCCCACATGGGTTTACCTGACAGCTAAGAACGTTGTATTCTGTGGTTGAAGGTACATTAGGCATTCACAGGATACAGAAATAAGTGTCGGCCAGTATAGGCCCCAAAAATTAGCCCACATGGGTTTACCTGACAGCTAAGAATGTTGTATTCTGTGGCTGAAGGTACATTAGGAATTGACAGGATACAGAAATAAGTGTCGGCCATAAAAAGGCCCCAAAAATTAGCCCACATGGGTTTACCTGACAGCTAAGAACGTTGTATTCTGTGGTTGAAGGTACATTAGGCATTCACAGGATACAGAAGTAAGTGTCGGCCATTCCAGGCCCCAAAAATTAGCCCACATGGGTTTACCTGACAGCTAAGAACGTTGTATTCTGTGGCTGAAGGTACATTAGGCATTGACAGGATACAGAAGTAAGTGTCGGCCAGTATAGGCCCCAAAAATTAGCCCTCATGGGATTATCTGACAGCTAAGAATGTTGTATTCTGTGGCTGAAGGTACATTAGGCATTGACAGGATACAGAAATAAGTGTCGACCAGTATAGGCCCCAAAAATGAGCCCACATGGGTTTACCTGACAGCTAAGAACGTTTTATTCTGTGGATGAAGGTACATTAGGCATTGACACGATACAGAAGTAAGTGTCGGCCAGTATAGGCCCCAAAAATTAGCCCACATGGGTTTACCTGACAGCTAAGAACGTTGTATTCTGTGGTTGAAGGTACATTAGGCA
Source organism: Pelophylax lessonae (assembly GCF_965119305.1). NCBI lineage: Eukaryota > Metazoa > Chordata > Amphibia > Anura > Ranidae > Pelophylax > Pelophylax lessonae. Next base: position 582,845,729 of record NC_138770.1, read on the forward strand.
TTCACAGGATACAGAAGTAAGTGTCGGCCAGTATAGGCCCCAAAAATTAGCCCACATGGGTTTACCTGACAGCTAAGAATGTTGTATTCTGTGGCTGAAAGAACATTAGGAATTGACAGGATACAGAAGTAAGTGTTGGCCATAAAAAGCCCAAAAAATTTACCCACATGGGTTTACCTGACAGCTAAGAACGTTGTATTCTGTGGTTGAAGGTACATTAGGTATTCACAGGATACAGAAGCAAGTGTCGGCCATTCCAGGCCCCAAAAATTAGCCCACATGGGTTTACCTGACAGCTAAGAACGTTGTATTCTGTGGCTGAAGGTACATTAGGCATTGACAGGATACAGAAGTAAGTGTCGGCCAGTATAGGCCCCAAAAATTAGCCCACATGGGATTACCTGACAGCAAATAATGTTGTATTCTGTAGCTAAAGGTACATTAGGCATTGACAGGATACAGAAGTAAGTGTCGACCAGTATAGGCCCCAAAAATGAGCCCACATGGGTTTACCTGACAGCTAAGAACGTTGTATTCTGTGGATGAAGGTACATTAGGCATTGACACGATACAGAAGTAAGTGTTGGCCAGTATAGGCCCCAAAAATTAGCCCACATGGGTTTACCTGACAGCTAAGAACGTTGTATTCTGTGGTTGAAGGTACATTAGGCATTCACAGGATACAGAAATAAGTGTCGGCCAGTATAGGCCCCAAAAATTAGCCCACATGGGTTTACCTGACAGCTAAGAATGTTGTATTCTGTGGCTGAAGGTACATTAGGAATTGACAGGATACAGAAGTAAGTGTCGGCCATAAAAAGGCCCCAAAAATTAGCCCACATGGGTTTACCTGACAGCTAAGAACGTTGTATTCTGTGGTTGAAGGTACATTAGGCATTCACAGGATACAGAAGTAAGTGTCGGCCATTCCAGGCCCCAAAAATTAGCCCACATGGGTTTACCTGACAGCTAAGAACGTTGTATTCTGTGGCTGAAGGTACATTAGGCATTGACAGGATACAGAAGTAAGTGTCGGCCAGTATAGGCCCCAAAAATTAGCCCTCATGGGATTATCTGACAGCTAAGAATGTTGTATTCTGTGGCTGAAGGTACATTAGGCATTGACAGGATACAGAAATAAGTGTCGACCAGTATAGGCCCCAAAAATGAGCCCACATGGGTTTACCTGACAGCTAAGAACGTTGTATTCTGTGGATGAAGGTACATTAGGCATTGACACGATACAGAAGTAAGTGTCGGCCAGTATAGGCCCCAAAAATTAGCCCACATGGGTTTACCTGACAGCTAAGAACGTTGTATTCTGTGGTTGAAGGTACATTAGGCATTCACAGGATACAGAAGTAAGTGTCGGCCAGTATAGGCCCCAAAAATTAGCCCACATGGGTTTACCTGACAGCTAAGAATGTTGTATTCTGTGGCTGAAAGTACATTAGGAATTGACAGGATACAGAAGTAAGTGTTGGCCATAAAAAGCCCAAAAAATTTACCCACATGGGTTTACCTGACAGCTAAGAACGTTGTATTCTGTGGTTGAAGGTACATTAGGTATTCACAGGATACAGAAGCAAGTGTCGGCCATTCCAGGCCCCAGAAATTAGACCACATGGGTTTACCTGACAGCTAAGAACGTTGTATTCTGTGGCTGAAGGTACATTAGGCATTGACAGGATACAGAAGTAAGTGTCGGCCAGTATAGGCCCCAAAAATTAGCCCACATGGGATTACCTGACAGCAAAGAATGTTGTATTCTGTAGCTGAAGGTACATTAGGCATTGACAGGATACAGAAGTAAGTGTCGACCAGTATAGGCCCCAAAAATGAGCCCACATGGGTTTACCTGACAGCTAAGAACGTTGTATTCTGTGGCTGAAGGTACATTAGGCATTGACACGATACAGAAGTAAGTGTCGGCCAGTATAGGCCCCAAAAATTAGCCCACATGGGTTTACCTGACAGCTAAGAACGTTGTATTCTGTGGTTGAAGGTACATTAGGCATTCACAGGATACAGAAGTAAGTGTCGGCCAGTATAGGCCCCAAAAATGAGCCCACATGGGTTTACCTGACAGCTAAGAACGTTGTATTCTGTGGCTGAAGGTACATTAGGCATTGACAGGATACAGAAGTAAGTGTCGGCCAGTATAGGCCCCAAAAAGTAGCCCTCATGGGATTATCTGACAGCTAAGAATTTTGTATTCTGTGGCTGAAGGTACATTAGGCATTGACAGGATACAGAAATAAGTGTCGACCAGTATAGGCCCCAAAAATGAGCCCACATGGGTTTACCTGACAGCTAAGAACGTTGTATTCTGTGGATGAAGGTACATTAGGCATTGACACGATACAGAAGTAAGTGTTGGCCAGTTTAGGCCCCAAAAATTAGCCCACATGGGTTTACCTGACAGCTAAGAACGTTGTATTCTGTGGTTGAAGGTACATTAGGCATTCACAGGATACAGAAATAAGTGTCGGCCAGTATAGGCCCCAAAAATTAGCCCACATGGGTTTACCTGACAGCTAAGAATGTTGTATTCTGTGGCTGAAGGTACATTAGGAATTGACAGGATACAGAAGTAAGTGTCGGCCATAAAAAGGCCCCAAAAATTAGCCCACATGGGTTTACCTGACAGCTAAGAACGTTGTATTCTGTGGTTGAAGGTACATTAGGCATTCACAGGATACAGAAGTAAGTGTCGGCCATTCCAGGCCCCAAAAATTAGCCCACATGGGTTTACCTGACAGCTAAGAACGTTGTATTCTGTGGTTGAAGGTACATTAGGCATTGACAGGATACAGAAGTAAGTGTCGGCCAGTATAGGCCCCAAAAATTAGCCCTCATGGGATTATCTGACAGCTAAGAATGTTGTATTCTGTGGCTGAAGGTACATTAGGCATTGACAGGATACAGAAATAAGTGTCGACCAGTATAGGCCCCAAAAATGAGCCCACATGGGTTTACCTGACAGCTAAGAACGTTTTATTCTGTGGATGAAGGTACATTAGGCATTGACACGATACAGAAGTAAGTGTCGGCCAGTATAGGCCCCAAAAATTAGCCCACATGGGTTTACCTGACAGCTAAGAACGTTGTATTCTGTGGTTGAAGGTACATTAGGCATTCACAGGATACAGAAGTAAGTGTCGGCCAGTATAGGCCCCAAAAATTAGCCCACATGGGTTTACCTGACAGCTAAGAATGTTGTATTCTGTGGCTGAAAGTACATTAGGAATTGACAGGATACAGAAGTAAGTGTTGGCCATAAAAAGCACAAAAAATTTACCCACATGGGTTTACCTGACAGCTAAGAACGTTGTATTCTGTGGTTGAAGGTACATTAGGTATTCACAGGATACAGAAGCAAGTGTCGGCCATTCCAGGCCCCAAAAATTAGCCCACATGGGTTTACCTGACAGCTAAGAACGTTGTATTCTGTGGCTGAAGGTACATTAGGCATTGACAGGATACAGAAGTAAGTGTCGGCCAGTATAGGCCCCAAAAATTAGCCCACATGGGATTACCTGACAGCAAAGAATGTTGTATTCTGTAGCTGAAGGTACATTAGGCATTGACAGGATACAGAAGTAAGTGTCGACCAGTATAGGCCCCAAAAATGAGCCCACATGGGTTTACCTGACAGCTAAGAACGTTGTATTCTGTGGCTGAAGGTACATTAGGCATTGACACGATACAGAAGTAAGTGTCGGCCAGTATAGGCCCCAAAAATTAGCCCACATGTGTTTACCTGACAGCTAAGAACGTTGTATTCTGTGGTTGAAGGTACATTAGGCATTCACAGGATACAGAAGTAAGTGTCGGCCAGTATAGGCCCCAAAAATAAGCCCACATGGGTTTACCTGACAGCTAAGAACGTTGTATTCTGTGGCTGAAGGTACATTAGGCATTGACAGGATACAGAAGTAAGTGTCGGCCAGTATAGGCCCCAAAAATTAGCCCACATGGGATTACCTGACAGCTAAGAATGTTGTATTCTGTGGCTGAAGGTACATTAGGCATTGACAGGATACAGAAGTAAGTGTCGACCAGTATAGGCCCCAAAAATGAGCCCACATGGGTTTACCTGACAGCTAAGAACGTTGTATTCTGTGGCTGAAGGTACATTAGGCATTGACACGATACAGAAGTAAGTGTCGGCCAGTATAGGCCCCAAAAATTAGCCCACATGGGTTTACCTGACAGCTAAGAACGTTGTATTCTGTGGTTGAAGGTACATTAGGCATTCACAGGATACAGAAGTAAGTGTCGGCCAGTATAGGCCCCAAAAATTAGCCCACATGGGTTTACCTGACAGCTAAGAATGTTGTATTCTGTGGCTGAAAGTACATTAGGAATTGACAGGATACAGAAGTAAGTGTTGGCCATAAAAAGCCCAAAAAATTTACCCACATGGGTTTACCTGACAGCTAAGAACGTTGTATTCTGTGGTTGAAGGTACATTAGGTATTCACAGGATACAGAAGCAAGTGTCGGCCATTCCAGGCCCCAAAAATTAGCCCACATGGGTTTACCTGACAGCTAAGAACGTTGTATTCTGTGGCTGAAGGTACATTAGGCATTGACAGGATACAGAAGTAAGTGTCGGCCAGTATAGGCCCCAAAAATTAGCCCACATGGGATTACCTGACAGCAAAGAATGTTGTATTCTGTAGCTGAAGGTACATTAGGCATTGACAGGATACAGAAGTAAGTGTCGACCAGTATAGGCCCCAAAAATGAGCCCACATGGGTTTACCTGACAGCTAAGAACGTTGTATTCTGTGGCTGAAGGTACATTAGGCATTGACACGATACAGAAGTAAGTGTCGGCCAGTATAGGCCCCAAAAATTAGCCCACATGTGTTTACCTGACAGCTAAGAACGTTGTATTCTGTGGTTGAAGGTACATTAGGCATTCACAGGATACAGAAGTAAGTGTCGGCCAGTATAGGCCCCAAAAATAAGCCCACATGGGTTTACCTGACAGCTAAGAACGTTGTATTCTGTGGCTGAAGGTACATTAGGCATTGACAGGATACAGAAGTAAGTGTCGGCCAGTATAGGCCCCAAAAATTAGCCCACATGGGATTACCTGACAGCTAAGAATGTTGTATTCTGTGGCTGAAGGTACATTAGGCATTGACAGGATACAGAAGTAAGTGTCGACCAGTATAGGCCCCAAAAATGAGCCCACATGGGTTTACCTGACAGCTAAGAACGTTGTATTCTGTGGCTGAAGGTACATTAGGCATTGACACGATACAGAAGTAAGTGTCGGCCAGTATAGGCCCCAAAAATTAGCCTACATGGGTTTACCTGACAGCTAAGAACGTTGTATTCTGTGGTTGAAGGTACATTAGGCATTCACAGGATACAGAAGTAAGTGTCGGCCAGTATAGGCCCCAAAAATTAGCCCACATGGGTTTACCTGACAGCTAAGAATGTTGTATTCTGTGGCTGAAAGTACATTAGGAATTGACAGGATACAGAAGTATGTGTTGGCCATTCCAGGCCCCAAAAATTAGCCCACATGGGTTTACCTGACAGCTAAGAACGTTGTATTCTGTGGTTGAAGGTACATTAGGTATTCACAGGATACAGAAGTAAGTGTCGGCCATTCCAGGCCCCAAAAATTAGCCCACATGGGTTTACCTGACAGCTAAGAACGTTGTATTCTGTGGCTGAAGGTACATTATCATTGACAGGATACAGAAGTAAGTGTCGGCCAGTATAGGCCCCAAAAATTAGCCCACATGGGATTACCTGACAGCAAAGAATGTTGTATTCTGTGGCTGAAGGTACATTAGGCATTGACAGGATACAGAAGTAAGTGTCGACCAGTATAGGCCCCAAAAATGAGCCCACATGGGTTTACCTGACAGCTAAGAACGTTGTATTCTGTGGCTGAAGGTACATTAGGCATTGACACGATACAGAAGTAAGTGTCGGCCAGTATAGGCCCCAAAAATTAGCCCACATGGGTTTACCTGACAGCTAAGAACGTTGTATTCTGTGGTTGAAGGTACATTAGGCATTCACAGGATACAGAAATAAGTGTCGGCCAGTATAGGCCCCAAAAATTAGCCCACATGGGTTTACCTGACAGCTAAGAACGTTGTATTCTGTGGTTGAAGGTACATTAGGCATTCACAGGATACAGAAATAAGTGTCGGCCAGTATAGGCCCCAAAAATTAGCCCTCATGGGATTATCTGACAGCTAAGAATGTTGTATTCTGTGGCTGAAGGTACATTAGGCATTGACAGGATACAGAAATAAGTGTCGACCAGTATAGGCCCCAAAAATGAGCCCACATGGGTTTACCTGACAGCTAAGAACGTTGTATTCTGTGGATGAAGGTACATTAGGCATTGACACGATACAGAAGTAAGTGTTGGCCAGTATAGGCCCCAAAAATTAGCCCACATGGGTTTACCTGACAGCTAAGAACGTTGTATTCTGTGGTTGAAGGTACATTAGGCATTCACAGGATACAGAAATAAGTGTCGGCCAGTATAGGCCCCAAAAATTAGCCCACATGGGTTTACCTGACAGCTAAGAATGTTGTATTCTGTGGCTGAAGGTACATTAGGAATTGACAGGATACAGAAGTAAGTGTCGGCCATAAAAAGGCCCCAAAAATTAGCCCACATGGGTTTACCTGACAGCTAAGAACGTTGTATTCTGTGGTTGAAGGTACATTAGGCATTCACAGGATACAGAAGTAAGTGTCGGCCATTCCAGGCCCCAAAAATTAGCCCACATGGGTTTACCTGACAGCTAAGAACGTTGTATTCTGTGGCTGAAGGTACATTAGGCATTGACAGGATACAGAAGTAAGTGTCGGCCAGTATAGGCCCCAAAAATTAGCCCTCATGGGATTATCTGACAGCTAAGAATGTTGTATTCTGTGGCTGAAGGTACATTAGGCATTGACAGGATACAGAAATAAGTGTCGACCAGTATAGGCCCCAAAAATGAGCCCACATGGGTTTACCTGACAGCTAAGAACGTTTTATTCTGTGGATGAAGGTACATTAGGCATTCACAGGATATAGAAGTAAGTGTCGGCCAGTATAGGCCCCAAAAATTAGCCCACATGGGTTTACCTGACAGCTAAGAATGTTGTATTCTGTGGCTGAAAGTACATTAGGAATTGACAGGATACAGAAGTAAGTGTTGGCCATAAAAAGCCCAAAAAATTTACCCACATGGGTTTACCTGACAGCTAAGAACGTTGTATTCTGTGGTTGAAGGTACATTAGGTATTCACAGGATACAGAAGTGTCGGCCATTCCAGGCCCCAAAAATTAGCCCACATGGGTTTACCTGACAGCTAAGAACGTTGTATTCTGTGGCTGAAGGTACATTAGGCATTGACAGGATACAGAAATAAGTGTCGACCAGTATAGGCCCCAAAAATGAGCCCACATGGGTTTACCTGACAGCTAAGAACGTTTTATTCTGTGGATGAAGGTACATTAGGCATTGACACGATACAGAAGTAAGTGTCGGCCAGTATAGGCCCCAAAAATTAGCCCACATGGGTTTACCTGACAGCTAAGAACGTTGTATTCTATGGTTGAAGGTACATTAGGCATTCACAGGATACAGAAGTAAGTGTCGGCCAGTATAGGCCCCAAAAATTAGCCCACATGGGTTTACCTGACAGCTAAGAATGTTGTATTCTGTGGCTGAAAGTACATTAGGAATTGACAGGATACAGAAGTAAGTGTTGGCCATAAAAAGCCCAAAAAATTTACCCACATGGGTTTACCTGACAGCTAAGAACGTTGTATTCTGTGGTTGAAGGTACATTAGGTATTCACAGGATACAGAAGTAAGTGTCGGCCATTCCAGTTCCCAAAAATTAGCCCACATGGGTTTACCTGACAGCTAAGAACGTTGTATTCTGTGGCTGAAGGTACATTAGGCATTGACAGGATACAGAAGTAAGTGTCGGCCAGTATAGGCCCCAAAAATTAGCCCACATGGGATTACCTGACAGCAAAGAATGTTGTATTCTGTAGCTGAAGGTACATTAGGCATTGACAGGATACAGAAGTAAGTGTCGACCAGTATAGGCCCCAAAAATTAGCCCACATGGGTTTACCTGACAGCTAAGAACGTTGTATTCTGTGGCTGAAGGTACATTAGGCATTGACACGATACAGAAGTAAGTGTCGGCCAGTATAGGCCCCAAAAATTAGCCCACATGGGTTTACCTGACAGCTAAGAACGTTGTATTCTGTGGTTGAAGGTACATTAGGCATTCACAGGATACAGAAGTAAGTGTCGGCCAGTATAGGCCCCAAAAATAAGCCCACATGGGTTTACCTGACAGCTAAGAACGTTGTATTCTGTGGCTGAAGGTACATTAGGCATTGACAGGATACAGAAGTAAGTGTCGGCCAGTATAGGCCCCAAAAATTAGCCCACATGGGATTACCTGACAGCTAAGAATGTTGTATTCTGTGGCTGAAGGTACATTAGGCATTGACAGGATACAGAAGTAAGTGTCGACCAGTATAGGCCCCAAAAATGAGCCCACATGGGTTTACCTGACAGCTAAGAACGTTGTATTCTGTGGCTGAAGGTACATTAGGCATTGACACGATACAGAAGTAAGTGTCGGCCAGTATAGGCCCCAAAAATTAGCCCACATGGGTTTACCTGACAGCTAAGAACGTTGTATTCTGTGGTTGAAGGTACATTAGGCATTCACAGGATACAGAAGTAAGTGTCGGCCAGTATAGGCCCCAAAAATTAGCCCACATGGGTTTACCTGACAGCTAAGAATGTTGTATTCTGTGGCTGAAAGTACATTAGGAATTGACAGGATACAGAAGTAAGTGTTGGCCATTCCAGGCCCCAAAAATTAGCCCACATGGGTTTACCTGACAGCTAAGAACGTTGTATTCTGTGGTTGAAGGTACATTAGGTATTCACAGGATACAGAAGTAAGTGTCGGCCATTCCAGGCCCCAAAAATTAGCCCACATGGGTTTACCTGACAGCTAAGAACGTTGTATTCTGTGGCTGAAGGTACATTATCATTGACAGGATACAGAAGTAAGTGTCGGCCAGTATAGGCCCCAAAAATTAGCCCACATGGGATTACCTGACAGCAAAGAATGTTGTATTCTGTGGCTGAAGGTACATTAGGCATTGACAGGATACAGAAGTAAGTGTCGACCAGTATAGGCCCCATAAATGAGCCCACATGGGTTTACCTGACAGCTAAGAACGTTGTATTCTGTGGCTGAAGGTACATTAGGCATTGACACGATACAGAAGTAAGTGTCGGCCAGTATAGGCCCCAAAAATTAGCCCACATGGGTTTACCTGACAGCTAAGAACGTTGTATTCTGTGGTTGAAGGTACATTAGGCATTCACAGGATACAGAAATAAGTGTCGGCCAGTATAGGCCCCAAAAATTAGCCCACATGGGTTTACCTGACAGCTAAGAATGTTGTATTCTGTGGCTGAAGGTACATTAGGAATTGACAGGATACAGAAGTAAGTGTCGGCCATAAAAAGGCCCCAAAAATTAGCCCACATGGGTTTACCTGACAGCTAAGAACGTTGTATTCTGTGGTTGAAGGTACATTAGGCATTCACAGGATACAGAAGTAAGTGTCGGCCATTCCAGGCCCCAAAAATTAGCCCACATGGGTTTACCAGACAGCTAAGAACGTTGTATTCTGTGGCTGAAGGTACATTAGGCATTGACAGGATACAGAAGTAAGTGTTGGCCATTCCAGGCCCCAAAAATTAGCCCACATGGGTTTACCTGACAGCTAAGAACGTTGTATTCTGTGGTTGAAGGTACATTAGGTATTCACAGGATACAAAAGTAAGTGTCGGCCATTCCAGGCCCCAAAAATCAGCCCACATGGGTTTACCTGACAGCTAAGAACGTTGTATTCTGTGGCTGAAGGTACATTAGGCATTGACAGGATACAGAAGTAAGTGTCGGCCAGTATAGGCCCCAAAAATTAGCCCACATGGGATTACCTGACAGCAAAGAATGTTGTATTCTGTGGCTGAAGGTACATTAGGCATTGACAGGATACAGAAGTAAGTGTCGACCAGTATAGGCCCCAAAAATGAGCCCACATGGGTTTACCTGACAGCTAAGAACGTTGTATTCTGTGGCTGAAGGTACATTAGGCATTGACACGATACAGAAGTAAGTGTCGGCCAGTATAGGCCCCAAAAATTAGCCCACATGGGTTTACCTGACAGCTAAGAACGTTGTATTCTGTGGTTGAAGGTACATTAGGCATTCACAGGATACAGAAATAAGTGTCGGCCAGTATAGGCCCCAAAAATTAGCCCACATGGGTTTACCTGACAGCTAAGAATGTTGTATGCTGTGGCTGAAGGTACATTAGGCATTCACAGGATAAATAAGTAAGTGTCGGTCATGAAAGGCCCCAAAAATGAACCCACATGGGTTTACCTGACAGCTAAGAACATTGTATTCTGTGGCTGAAAGTACAGTAGGCATTGACAGGATAAATAAGTAAGTGTTGGCCATTCCAGGCCCCAAAAATTAGCCCACATGGGTTAACCTGACAGCTAAGAACGTTGTATTCTGTGGCTGAAGGTACATTAGGCATTGACTGGATACAGAAGTAAGTGTCGGCCATAAAAGGCCCCAAAAATTAGCCCACATGGGTTTACCTGACAGCTAAGAACGTTGTATTCTGTGGGTGAAGGTACATTAGGCATTGACAGGATACAGAAGTAAGTGTCGACCAGTATAGGCCCCAAAAATTAGCCCACATGGGTTTACCTGACAGCTAAGAACGTTTTATTCTGTGGCTGAAGGTACATTAGGCATTGACACGATACAGAAGTAAGTTTCGGCCATAAAAGACCCCAAAAATTAGCCCACATGGGTTAACCTGACAGCTAAGAACGTTGTATTCTGTGGTTGAAGGTACATTAGGCATTCACATGATACAGAAGTAAGTGTCGGCCAGTATAGGCCCCAAAAATTAGCCACATGGGTTTACCTGACATCTAAGAATGTTGTCTGCTGTGGCTGAAGGTACATTAGGCATTGACAGGATACAGAAGTAAGTGTCGGCCATGAAAGGCCCCAAAAATTTGCCCACATGGGTTTTTACCTGACAGCTAAGAACGTTGTATTCTGTGGCTGAAGGTACATTAGGCATTGACAGGATACAGAAGTAAGTGTTGACCAGTATTGGCCCCAAAAATTAGCCCACATAGGTTTACCTGACAGCTAAGAACCTTGTATTCTGTGGCTGAAGGTACATTAGGCATTGACAGGATACAGAAGTAAGTGTCGGCCAGTATAGGCCCCACAAATTAGCCCACATGGGTTTACCTGACATCTAAGAATGTTTTATGCTGTTGCTGAAGGTACATTAGGCATTGACAGTATACAGAAGTAAGTGTCGGCCATGAAAGGCCCCAAAAATTAGCCCACTTGGGTTGACCTGACAGCTAAGAAGGTTGTATTCTGTGGCTGAAGGTATATTAGGCATTGACAGGATACAGAAGTAAGTGTCGGCCATAAAAGGCCCCAAAAATGAGCCCATATGGGTTTACCTGACAGCTAAGAACATTGTATTCTGTGGCTGAAGGTACATTAGGCATTGACAGGATAAATAAGTAAGTGTTGGCCATTCCAGGCCCCAAAAATTAGCCCACATGGGTTAACCTGACAGCTAAGAACGTTGTATTCTGTGGCTGAAGGTACATTAGGCATTGACTGGATACAGAAGTAAGTGTCGGCCATAAAAGGCCCCAAAAATTAGCCCACATGGGTTTACCTGACAGCTAAGAACGTTGTATTCTGTGGTTGAAGGTACATTAGGCATTGACAGGATACAGAAGTAAGTGTCGACCAGTATAGGCCCCAAAAATTAGCCCACATGGGTTTACCTGACAGCTAAGAACGTTTTATTCTGTGGCTGAAGGTACATTAGGCATTGACACGATACAGAAGTAAGTTTCGGCCATAAAAGGCCCCAAAAATTAGCCCACATGGGTTTACCTGACAGCCAAGAACGTTGTATTCTGTGGTTGAAGGTATATTAGGCATTCACATGATACAGAAGTAAGTGTCGGCCAGTATAGGCCCCAAAAATTAGCCACATGGGTTTACCTGACATCTAAGAATGTTGTCTGCTGTGGCTGAAGGTACATTAGGCATTGACAGGATACAGAAGTAAGTGTCGGCCATGAAAGGCCCCAAAAATTAGCCCACATGGGTTTTTACCTGACAGCTAAGAATGTTGTATTCTGTGGCTGAAGGTACATTAGGCATTGACAGGATACAGAAGTAAGTGTTGACCAGTATTGGCCCCAAAAATCAGCCCACATGGGTTTACCTGACAGCTAAGAACGTTGTATTTTGTGGCTGAAGGTACATTAGGCATTGACAGGATACAGAAGTAAGTGTCGGCCAGTATAGGCCCCAAAAATTAGCCCACATAGGTTTACCTGACAGCTAAGAATCTTGTATTCTGTGGCTGAAGGTACATTAGGCATTGACAGGATACAGAAGTAAGTGTCGGCCAGTATAGGCCCCAAAAATTAGCCCACATGGGTTTACCTGACAGCTAAGAACGTTGTATTCTGTGGCTGAAGGTATATTAGGCATTGACAGGATACAGAAGTAAGTGTCGGCCAGTATAGGCCCCAAAAATTAGCCCACATGGGTTTACCTGACATCTAAGAATGTTGTATGCTGTGGCTGAAGGTACATTAGGCATTGACAGTATACAGAAGTAAGTGTCGGCCATGAAAGGCCCCAAAAATTAGCCCACATGGGTTTTTACCTGACAGCTAAGAACGTTGTATTCTGTGGCTGAAGGTACATTAGGCATTGACAGGATACAGAAATAAGTGTCGGCCAGTATAGGCCCCAAAAATTAGCCCACTTGGGTTGACCTGACAGCTAAGAACGTTGTATTCTGTGGCTGAAGGTATATTAGGCATTGACAGGATACAGAAGTAAGTGTCGGCCATAAAAGGCCCCAAAAATGAGCCCATATGGGTTTACCTGACAGCTAAGAAGGTTGTATTCTGTGGCTGAAGGTACATTAGGCATTGACAGGATACAGAAATAAGTGTCGGCCATAAAAGGCCCCAAAAATTATCCCATATGGGTTTACCTGACAGCCAAGAACGTTGTATTCTGTGGCTGGAGGTACATTAGGCATTGACAGGATACAGAAGTAAGTTTCGGCCAGTATAGGCCCCAAAAATAAACTGTCAGGTAAACCCATGTGGGCTAAGAACATTGTATTCTGTGGCTGAAGGTACTTTAGGCATTCACAGGATAAAAAAGTAAGTGTCGGCCATGAAAGGCCCCAAATATTAGCCCACATGGGTTTACCTGACAGCTAAGAACGTTGTATTCTGTGGCTGGAGGTACTTTAGGCATTGGCAGGATACAGAAGTAAGTGTCAGCCAGTATAGGCCCCAAAAATTAGCCCACATGGGTTTACCTGACAGCTAAGAACGTTGTTTTCTGTGGCTGAAGGTAGATTAGGCATTGACAGGATACAGAAGTAAGTGTTGGCCATGAAAGGCCCCATAAATTAGCCCACATGGGTTTACCTGACAGATAAGAACGTTGTATGCTGGGGCTGAAGGTACATTAGGCATTCACATGATACAGAAGTGTCGACCAGTATAGGCCCCAAAAATTAGCCAACATGGGTTTACCTGACAGCTAAGAACATTGTAATCCGTGGCTGAAGGTACATTAGGCATTCACAGGATAAATAAGTAAGTGTTGGCCATTCTAGGCCCCAAAAATTAGCCCACATGGGTTAACCTGACAGCTAAGAACGTTGTATTCTGTGGCTGAAGGTACATTAGGCATTGACTGGATACAGAAGTAAGTGTCGGCCATAAAAGGCCCCAAAAATTAGCCCACATGGGTTTACCTGACAGCTAAGAACGTTGTATTCTGTGGTTGAAGGTACATTAGGCATTGACAGGATACAGAAGTAAGTGTCGACCAGTATAGGCCCCAAAAATTAGCCCACATGGGTTTACCTGACAGCTAAGAACGTTTTATTCTGTGGCTGAAGGTACATTAGGCATTGACACGATACAGAAGTAAGTTTCGGCCATAAAAGGCCCCAAAAATTAGCCCACATGGGTTTACCTGACAGCCAAGAACGTTGTATTCTGTGGTTGAAGGTATATTAGGCATTCACATGATACAGAAGTAAGTGTCGGCCAGTATAGGCCCCAAAAATTAGCCACATGGGTTTACCTGACATCTAAGAATGTTGTCTGCTGTGGCTGAAGGTACATTAGGCATTGACAGGATACAGAAGTAAGTGTCGGCCATGAAAGGCCCCAAAAATTAGCCCACATGGGTTTTTACCTGACAGCTAAGAATGTTGTATTCTGTGGCTGAAGGTACATTAGGCATTGACAGGATACAGAAGTAAGTGTTGACCAGTATTGGCCCCAAAAATCAGCCCACATGGGTTTACCTGACAGCTAAGAACGTTGTATTTTGTGGCTGAAGGTACATTAGGCATTGACAGGATACAGAAGTAAGTGTCGGCCAGTATAGGCCCCAAAAATTAGCCCACATAGGTTTACCTGACAGCTAAGAATCTTGTATTCTGTGGCTGAAGGTACATTAGGCATTGACAGGATACAGAAGTAAGTGTCGGCCAGTATAGGCCCCAAAAATTAGCCCACATGGGTTTACCTGACAGCTAAGAACGTTGTATTCTGTGGCTGAAGGTATATTAGGCATTGACAGGATACAGAAGTAAGTGTCGGCCAGTATAGGCCCCAAAAATTAGCCCACATGGGTTTACCTGACATCTAAGAATGTTGTATGCTGTGGCTGAAGGTACATTAGGCATTGACAGTATACAGAAGTAAGTGTCGGCCATGAAAGGCCCCAAAAATTAGCCCACATGGGTTTTTACCTGACAGCTAAGAACGTTGTATTCTGTGGCTGAAGGTACATTAGGCATTGACAGGATACAGAAATAAGTGTCGGCCAGTATAGGCCCCAAAAATTAGCCCACTTGGGTTGACCTGACAGCTAAGAACGTTGTATTCTGTGGCTGAAGGTATATTAGGCATTGACAGGATACAGAAGTAAGTGTCGGCCATAAAAGGCCCCAAAAATGAGCCCATATGGGTTTACCTGACAGCTAAGAAGGTTGTATTCTGTGGCTGAAGGTACATTAGGCATTGACAGGATACAGAAATAAGTGTCGGCCATAAAAGGCCCCAAAAATTATCCCATATGGGTTTACCTGACAGCCAAGAACGTTGTATTCTGTGGCTGGAGGTACATTAGGCATTGACAGGATACAGAAGTAAGTTTCGGCCAGTATAGGCCCCAAAAATTAACTGTCAGGTAAACCCATGTGGGCTAAGAACATTGTATTCTGTGGCTGAAGGTACTTTAGGCATTCACAGGATAAAAAAGTAAGTGTCGGCCATGAAAGGCCCCAAATATTAGCCCACATGGGTTTACCTGACAGCTAAGAACGTTGTATTCTGTGGCTGGAGGTACTTTAGGCATTGGCAGGATACAGAAGTAAGTGTCAGCCAGTATAGGCCCCAAAAATTAGCCCACATGGGTTTACCTGACAGCTAAGAACGTTGTTTTCTGTGGCTGAAGGTAGATTAGGCATTGACAGGATACAGAAGTAAGTGTTGGCCATGAAAGGCCCCATAAATTAGCCCACATGGGTTTACCTGACAGATAAGAACGTTGTATGCTGGGGCTGAAGGTACATTAGGCATTCACATGATACAGAAGTGTCGACCAGTATAGGCCCCAAAAATTAGCCAACATGGGTTTACCTGACAGCTAAGAACATTGTAATCCGTGGCTGAAGGTACATTAGGCATTCACAGGATAAATAAGTAAGTGTCGGCCATGAAAGGCCCCAAAAATGAGCCCACATGGGTTTACCTGACAGCTAAGAATGTTGTATTCTGTGGCAGGAGGTACATTAGGCATTGACAGAAAAAATAATTGTTGGCCATGAAAGGTCCCAAAAATTAGGCATTCAATGGACATGACATGCCTTTTATGCCGCTGTATTTACCGAAGACAAGGACCATGAATTAATACAAAGAGAGAGGTTGTTCACTGGACTGACTGAGCAGCCAGAGAACCACCTAAGATATGGGACTTTTAAGGTGGGTGGTGGTAGCACAGACAGACAGAAAAACAATTGTATTAAAAAATGAATTTTATTGCATTATACATTAAAAACATACAGAAAAAGGTCAACATGAAAATTGATCCATAAACAGCGATACATCTATACAGACATGATATCTGGCGAACAGGGGAGGTACATAGGGTCACTGGGGTCCTACATGTTTCGCCAATTCAATGGCTTCATCAGGGACCACATGGCTTATCACCTCTTATAACAGTTCTAAGTAGTGACAAAAAAAGGGAAAGATATTAATTTTGCGTATATAAACGCATATATCACAGATCTAAACCATGTTTGTATCAGCATATAAGCGTATTATAGCATTTGACACTTACCAATATATAAATGTCAGATATAGCATACATATGAGCTGCATTGTTGGTCATGTGTGCCTAAGTGGTACTGGACCATCCCCGGGTCCCGGGGGGACGCGGGGTTAGAAGTGCCCACAGGGGCCGACCGATACTGGACTGGGCCAGGACAGAACGACTGGCTAGTGTATCCAATCCAAGTACTAGTAAGAAAAGAATCCCAGCCTCTAAAGAGAGGAGGAGAGATAGGAACCAAATTAGTTGTTTACTTGATTAAAGGATAACGGTTATTAGATAAGGTTAACAGGTAATAACCATATATGTGCCCAAACGAAAAGGTGATAGATAGAGGTTAGGATAGCGTTACCGGTAGGAAACCGGTCTCAGAAGAAGGCCTTTCGTTGACAATGAGTTACATAATAAAGTGAGAGAATAGACTGTGATACAGGTTAGCCCAGAAAAAGTGTGCACATGCCTGCAGTGTGGGTGAAAAAACAGTCTGGAGGAAAGAAGAAAGGCGTGAGGCCAGTGATACCAGGAAGTTGAGATAAAGCAAGATTCACAAAGATAGCATGCCGAAGGCATACCGCTGTCCCTTCCGGTGGGACTGGACCATTTAAGGACCGACGGTGGCGCAGCTAAAACAGGTCACGACTACCTGACGCTGCAGCGTGCCGGATGCACACACAAGCTTCTCCGCTCCTAGGAAGTATTTCACTTTATGGGACCATCTTGCTGTTGCGGTCTCTAACATCGATGGTATGTGCCCAAACTCTGGGATTCACCTGTTTATCTCCTCTAATGGGTTTCCTATATATTGCACTGTATGGTTTGCTCACCGCTGACCTCCTTTTACTTGGCCGATACCGGCCACCTAATATTCATCTGGGGGGGGCATGGCTGGCGCGCACGGCGGATGGAAGCTTAGTCTGAGAGCTCCTCAACACCGCGGGTTTTAACAGCTCCAAGCTACGGATCAAGACACCGGATTGCTCCGCTTTTCACCTCGGCTGCACCCCCAGTTACCAGGGCACCATGTCCCAGGGTAGGAAGGACAGTACCCGCCCGCAGAAGTTAACAGACTTCTTCTTCCAGCCGGCCGGCGGGGACAGGCAAGATGGCGTCGGTCCTTCCCGCTCGCGCGGGACGAACCACAACAGCTCCGATCCCCCTGGAGGGGGAGGAACACCTCGGGGCTCCCCTGCACCATCTCCCCGGCCGGAAACTTCCATGCCACTGAGCGGGAGCCCGGTGAAATCTAAGCCGAGGCTGGATGTACTGACACCTCCTCACGGTGAGTCTTACTCAAGTACAGACTCCCTAAACATTACCAGGGAGCTGCCTGCGTCCATACTTGCTTTCCCTGCCACTGACCAGCCATTGCTTGGGACCACTATGAAGGATATGCTTGTGTCCCTCCACAGCACCATACACTCCGATATCATGCATTTGACCAAGCAATTCAGGGAGGAAGTTCACTCATTGGGAAACAGGATCCATCATATAGAGAACAAGATGGGGGAATTTGCAGGGACTATCAATGATCTGGTGGATGCGCATGAGGAGAAATCGGACGATCTGATTTGGATGAAGGCAAAATTGGCAGACCTGGAGGATCGATCCAGGCGCAATAATCTAAAGATCAGAGGCGTCCCTGAAAGCGTTCAACCAGCTGACCTGCGCAAGTACACCTTAGATCTCTTTGCAGCACTTCTACCTGAGGTTCCTGTGGCCGATCTGGCCATAGATAGGATTCATCGTATTCCCAAGCCCTCCTTCTTACCGGAGAAGGTTCCAAGGGATGTTCTTATGAGAATACATTTCTTTCATACTAAAGAACAGTTGATGAATGTTTCTAGGAACCAACATCCCTTGCCAGCTCCGTATGCCAATCTTCAATTCTATGCGGACTTGCAATATACAATGCAACTGCGCAGGCAGTTGAACACAGTGACCAAGGCTCTCCGAAACCATGCTATAGTCTACAAGTGGGGCAACCCAACCAAATTAGTGATAACTCACGATGGCAGGCAGCATGTTGTATCCACTTTAGAGTCTGGTCTACAGCTTCTGAAAAAATGGGGCATTATACCGGACCCCCCGAGGGGCGCCGCTGCGAGCAACACCTGAACTTGACATACCTGCCTGTAGTGGGCTTTATTCCAACCCCACCGCTACGGGTGCCTTGATCCTCCATCATATCTCACATTGGAACCCAGGTCTAGTGCCTTACTTTTATGCTGTTGTTCAGTGAACTGTTACCCCCCTACACTGATGCAGAGATTTGTGATTCTGCTTCTGGATGTCATATCCATTTTTTTGTTTCGTCCTACCCGAAGTTCACCCTTCCCTTTCTTTTCCTGTTCGAGTTTGTCGAGTCTGGGGGCCTGCCTGCATACCTGAGGACATTTTTAACAAACACCAACTTACGCTTGATGGGCCGCTCGCCCGGGGGACCTCCCCGCAGGCATCCAGCGTTCTGTAACACCATCAGGTGGCAGCTAAACGACACCACGCTTCTTCACCATACTTACCATGGCCATTAATGTACTGTCCTACAATGTGAAAGGCCTAAACCACCCGGCGAAGCGCCGTTCACTTTGGCGAGATGCTCTGAAGTTTCAAGCAGATGTGGTCTGCGTGCAGGAAACGCATTTCGCGGACCTGCAGGCTCCACGATGTTCCCATCCTAAATTCCCGCAAATTTTTACGGCATCATTCACCAAAAAACAGCGCGGAGTGCTGGTGGCAATCAGGGACTCCTTGGCTTTCCAACTCATTCAGGAAATTGCAGATCATGCGGGCAGGTTTTTGATTCTTATCTGTGATATCAACTCAACTAGATACACGCTGGTTAATGTCTACGCACCAAATTACCACCAGATCCGTTTCCTTCACAAACTGGCCAAGAGACTTGAAGCCCTTAAACAAGGCATGCTTTTGATTTGTGGGGATTTCAACTTGATTCCGGACCCCAACATGGACTCTACGTCTACTCACCACAAATCCTCACCGTCCTTGCAACCTTTCTTACACGCAAATCGTCTGTTTGATTCTTGGAGGTGCCACCACCCCTCGGAGAGGGACTATACCTTTTTCTCCGCTCCCCATGGTTCGTATAAAAGAATTGACCTGTTCCTTTCTGACCAATGGCTCTTGCAAAAAATTCAAGCTGTGACTATCAAGGACATTACTTGTTCGGATCATGCCCCTGTGCTTTTGTCTCTTGCGGACTCTCTGGCACCCCGATCATCTTACATTTGGAGGTCCAACGCAGCCTTACTGCAAAATCCGGAGACTAAACTTATTCTGGAGAAACACCTGCAGGACTTCTTTGAGTTGAATTCCGGCTCAGTGTCAGATCCGCACATTCTTTGGAATGCACATAAGTCTTTTATTAGGGGTATTTTTATTCAGCAGGGGGCCAGGGTCAAGAAGAGAAGGCAGCAGCGCATAGACAACCTGATCTCCGAGATTCATACACTTGAAATTGTAAACAAGTCAAACCCTTCCCCTTCCCTGGGCACCAAATTACTATCTCTAAGGGCAGACTTACGAGCCTTGCTCTTGGAGATACATGAAAGGACCCTTAGAAGAACTAAAATGCACTACTATACTAGTGGTAATAAGGCGGGGAAGCTCCTCGCCAGTAGGTTGAGGGGTCCTAGAATTAAATCTAAAATTCCCCATATTCTACATCCACATACGGGCGAAAAGCTCTTCAACCCGCAGGATATAGCCGATGCTTTTAGCTCCTAATATTCATCTGGGATTTGACGGGTCACTCTATCATGCCTTCGGCATGCTATCTTTGTGAATCTTGCTTTATCTCAACTTCCTGGTATCACTGGCCTCACGCCTTTCTTCTTTCCTCCAGACTGTTTTTTCACCCACACTGCAGGCATGTGCACACTTTTTCTGGGCTAACCTGTATCACAGTCTATTCTCTCACTTTATTATGTAACTCATTGTCAACGGAGGCCTTCTTCTGAGACCGGTTTCCTACCGGTAACGCTGTCCTAACCTCTATCTATCACCTTTTCGTTTGGGCACATATACGGTTATTACCTGTTAACCTTATCTAATAACCGTTATCCTTTAATCAAGTAAACAACTAATTTGGTTCCTATCTCTCCTCCTCTCTTTAGAGGCTGGGATTCTTTTCTTACTAGTACTTGGATTGGATACACTAGCCAGTCGTTCTGTCCTGCCCCGGTCCAGTATCGGTCGGCCCGTGTGGGCACTTCTAACCCCGAGTCCCCCCGGGACCCGGGGATGGTCCAGTACCACCTAGACACACATGACCAACAATGCAGCTCATATGTATGCTATATCTGACATTTATATGTTGGTAAGTGTCAAATGCTATAATACGCTTATATGCTGATACAAACATGGTTTAGATCTGTGATATATGCGTTTATATACGCGAAATTAATATCTTTCCCTTTTTTTGTCACTACTTAGAACTGTTATAAGAGGTGATAAGCCATGTGGTCCCTGACAAAGCCATTGAATTGGCGAAACATGTAGGACCCCAGTGACCCTATGTACCTCCCCAGTTCGCCAGATATCATGTCTGTATAGATGTATCGCTGTTTATGGATCAATTTTCATGTTGACCTTTTTCTGTATGTTTTTAATGTATAATGCAATAAAATTCATTTTTTAATACAATTGTTTTTCTGTCTGTCTGTGCTACCACCACCCACCTTTAAAGTCCCATATCTTAGGTGGTTCTCTGGCTGCTCAGTCAGTCCAGTGAACAACCTCTCTCTTTGTATTAATATATTGGGGATGCGGTGGTACTGGTGAGCTATTGGTACATCCTTGTCAATCATCCAATCTCTCTTCCAAGGACCATGAATTGTTGCGGGTGTATGGCGGTCTGGCGGTTTTTTGTGGCCTGTCATCAACATGTCAACATGGTCTACTGGTCACATGTGTTGAATTCCTCAGAGATCCATGCCTCATTCATTTTTATAAATGTGAGGTAGTCAACTCTGTCATGAGCTAGGCGAGTACGCTTATCGGTCACGATCCCCCCTGCTGCGCTTAACGTCCTTTCGGACAGGACACTGGACGGGGGCAAGCCAACCGTTCCATTGCAAATGGTGCAAGCTCTGGCCAGAGGTCAAGCCTGCCCACCCAGTAGTTCAGGGGTTCATCACTCCTCAGAGCGTCCACATCAGCCGTTAACCCAATGTAGTTGGACACCTGTCGGTCTAGGCGTTCCCTGATGCTGGATCCGGAGTACAGCAGTCGATGGGTAGGCTGAAAGAAGGATCTCATATCTGAAGTGACCAACACATCTTCAAACTGCCCTCTTCTTGCAGGCGCTGTTGGATTGCTACCCGCAACTGTTTCTCTGCGAGTGGAAATTCCTCTGCCAGTGCACGCAAAAGCAGAATGCAGCAGGGCCTGGAAGTGCTGCATTTTGACCGCCCGTTGTGATGGTGGTAACATTTCCGCCATTTTTTGCTTTTTATACGGGGATTCCCCTTAAAACACTGGAGCATGAACGCCCCCATTCGCACTAAACTAGACGCGGTGTAATGGCCTGGCTCCAGCTCATCATCCAGGATAATCTCGTCCTCGTTCTCCTCCCCCCATCCATTGACAACACTAGGGATCCCAGACAGGTTTAATGTATGCACTTCTTGCTCCTCCTCATCCGCCCCAGCACCATTCTCCTCTGACTCCTTTTCAGAGTCCTGGTGTTGACTTGTCTCAGATGGAGTAGCACCCCCTGGGAATTCATCCAACATTGCGACTTCCTCATATTCCTGCTCCTGCGTCTCGTCAGCTTGATCAATGACACAACGCAATGCACGCTCCAGAAAGAAGGCGTAAGGTACGATGTCACTGATGGCGCCCTGGCGTGACTGACCAGTTTGGTGATCTTATCAAATGGCCGCAGAAGTCTGAATGTCTGAATGCATCGCACATGAGCGGCCACTGGTGAGGTGAAAAAAACCCAAGCTCCCCAGAACATGTCCTGCCGCAGAGTTCGTACAGGTAGTCGTTAACTGCATGTTTCTGCTGGAGCAGCCAAAAGAGCATATGCAACGTTGAGTTCCATCGCATTGGGCAGTCAAAAATAAGATGCCTGACAGGCAGGTTGTGTTGCCGCTGAATGTCAGCAAGGCGAGCCATGGCTGTGTAAGATCTTCTGAAATGGCCTGCTGCAAGATGTCCTGGACCCCAGGGTATTTGGCAACGAATTGCTGCACGACCAAGTTCAGGATGTGTGCCATGCATGGCACGTGTGTAATTTTGCCCTGTTTCAGCGTGCTCAGCAGATTGGCACCGTTGTCGTACACCACTTTACCAACTGTCAAATTGTGCGGTGTCAGCCACTGATCTGCCTGTGAATGCAAAGCTGAAAGGAGTGCAGGACCAGTGTGGCTCTTGACTTCCAGACACAACAGACACAGCACAGCATGGCAACGTCTCACCTGGCATGTGGAATAGGTTCTGGGGATCTTGGGCGGAGCAGCGGAAGAGACGGTAGCAGCAGAAAAGGAGGAGTCAGCCGAGGAGGAGAGGGAGGATGGAGTAGGAGGAGAAGAAGAGACAGGCCTACATGCTTGACGGCCGTCAGAAGGTTCACCCAGTGGGCAGAAAAAGTTATATACCTTCCCTGCCCGTGTTTGCTAGACTATGTGTCTATGGTCAGATGTATCTTGGCCCTGACACTGTGTGCCAGAGATACATTCACTTGTCGCTGAACATGGCCATATAGCTCTGGAATACCCTTCTGCGAGAAATATTTCCTGCCTGGGACCTTCCATTGTGGTGTTCCAATGGCCACAATTTTCTGAAAGGCATCCGAGTCCACCAGTTGATATGGCAGTAGTTGGCGGGCTATCAGTTCTGACAAGCCAGTAGTCAAACGTTGGGCAAGAGGGTTATCCGGCGTCATCATTTTTTTACGCTCCAACATTTGGACCACGGAAGCCTGCGTTTTTCCAGAACAACGTGAGGATGGCATGATGGAAGGTGGAGTGCAGGACAATTGTGAGGAGAGAGGAGAAGGAGAAGAGGCTGGATGGTGAGAGCCTGGAGTGTGGCTTTGTGGATTCTGACGGAGTTGCTCCCACTGGGCTCGGTGATGGGAGTTCAGGTGCCTTGTTAAGGCGGTCATCCCTAGGTAAGTGTTGGGCTTACCGTGACTTATGCATTGACTGCAAAGGCTGCAGATGGCAACACTGTTGTCAGCAGCGGACACATTAAAAAAAGCCTAAACTGCAGAGCCATGTGCTGGCGTCCTGGGAGCGCCAGATGTGACTGTACATGGTTGATGGCTCGCTCCTGATAAATTTGCAGTCTGCTTTGCCCTTCCTGTGCAATGCAAGTTCCACTTGCTTCTCTTCCCTATCTGCTGGTACGTCTCTCCCTCTGAACTTCCCTCCTCTTCCTCTCTTGTGGCCACCCATGTGATGTCCATAGACACGTCATCATCCACGTCACCTTCCCCACTACTAACATTCGAGATCTCGGAGTAGGCAGCAACAGCGGGGACCAACCTCCTTGGGCTGATCTGGGTCCTGTCGTCAGACTGCTGAGTGTCGGCTGTTGCTATCTCCTCTTCCTGATCCGATGCCAACAATGGCTGCGCATCACAAATGCCTTGTGATGGATCGGAAAATAATTCTAGTGACTCAAGCGGAGGGTATATGGTGGTGGTGGTGTCTTTGGGGGTGCACACAGCAGACAGTGAGGAGGGTGCAGATAGAGAGAATGAGTAGGGTGCAGAAGAGGAAGGCTGAGTGAGCCACTCAACCAAGTCTGGTGCCTCCTTTGACATAATTGAACGCACCTTCTGAAACTTTAGCTCCGGCCTACTGCTCCTGCCCTACCCCTACCACCCCTGCATAAGTGCCTGCCTCTTCCTCTGTCGGTCATTTTTTAAATTACCCTGTGATAAAAGTCTCTAGAGAAGCGCAGTATATGTGGATGAAGGTATATAACACCCCACTTCAATCTGTGGTATTGGGGGCCACTGGTTTATCACACCAGTTCTACAAAAAATTGGCCAGTAACTGTTGTCACTGTGGTAGCACAGTTAACGCAGCAAAAGAGGCCAAATTTTTGCAAGACTAAACTACATTTATAAAAGTATACTGTTAAATAACACCCCACTTCAATATGTGGTATTGAGGGGCCACTGGTTTATCACACCAGTTGTACAAAAAATTGGTCAGTGAGTTTGGCACTGTGTGTAGCAGAGTCAACGCAGCAAAAGAGGCAATATTGTTGCAGGACACAAATACACTTATAAAAGTATACTGAGATAACACCCCACTTCAATATGTGGTATTGGAGGGCCACTGGTCTATCACACCAGTTATAATACTTTTTTAAAAGTGCTTTTGTCACTGTTTATAGTATTGCTGTAGAAACGCTCACCACACAGGTCACAATGCTGCACAGTGTACAATACAAATCCACTATAATATGCTTTCTCTATTAGAAAGTATATTATAAGTGTGTAATACATATAGTGCACTGCACACCAAAGAATAGTACACCTATACCAAACACCAGTCCTTAAAAGGACTTTTGTGGACCTTAACAGAGTAATTTGTGTCACTGATGACAGTGGCGTAGCGTGGGGGGTGCAGCCGGTCATCTCGCACCGGGCGCAACATTTAGGGGGGCGCAAAATGATTCCCTTGCCATCCCGAGGGTCTGTGCTGCAGCTTGTTGCCTCCCCAGACCCCTACAGCTCCGGTGAGGCATTAGGGCATTCCTCTCAGCGGCACCCTATTGGTGGGGGCTCCTACAATACTGCCCTCCCGCTGCTGGGGAGAGCTGTGATAAAATAGACGATGAGGCAGTAGAGAGGTAAGGAGAATGATGGATTCACCATCTGCACCGTACTGTGTGTGGAGGATGGGGGGTGAGTAGTGCAGGAAGTAGGTGTGTAAGGTAAGTCAGTGTATGGGTCAGGTAGGTCAGTGTATGGGGGCAGGTAGGTCAGTGTATGGGTCAGGTAGGTCAGTGTATGTGTCAGGTAGGTCAGTGTATGGGGCAGGTAGGTCAGTGTATGGGTCAGGTAGGTCAGTGTATGGGCAAGGTAGGTCAGTGTATAGGTCAGTGTATGGGTCAGGTAGGTCAGTGTATGGGTAAGGTAGGTCAGTGTATGGGTCAGGTAGGTCAGTGTATGGGTCAGGTAGGTCTGTGTATGTGTCAGGTAGGTCAGTATATGGGGCAGGTAGGTCAGTGTATGGGTCAGGTAGGTCAGTGTATGGGTCAGGTAGGTCATTGTATGGGTCAGGTAGGTTAGTGTATGGGTCAGGTAGGTTAGTGTATGGGTCAGTGTAGGGGTCAGGTAGGTTAGTGTAGGTGCCAGGTAGGTTAGTGTATGGGTCAGGTAGGTCAGTGTATGGGTCAGGTAGGTTAGTGTATGGGTCAGGTAGGTCAGTGTATGGGTCAGGTAGGTTAGTGTATGGGTCAGGTAGGTTAGTGTATGGGTCAGGTAGGTCAGTGTATGGGTCAGGTAGGTTAGTGTATGGGTCAGGTAGGTTAGTGTATTGGGCAGGTAGGTTAGTGTATGGGTCAGTGTAGGGGTCAGGTAGGTTAGTTTAGGGGCCAGGTAGGTTAGTTTAGGGGTCAGGTAGGTTAGTGTAGGTGTCAGGTAAGTTTGTATATTGGTCATTTTAGGCATCAGGTAGGTTGGTGTAGGGGTCAGGTAGGTCAGTGTAGGTAGGTCAGTGTAGGGGGTCAGGTAGGTTAGTGTAGGAGTCAGTGTAGGTAAGGGTATGGGTCAGGTAGGTTAGTGTATGGGTCAGGTAGGTCAGTGTATGGGTCAGGTAGGTTAGTGTATGGGTCAGGTAGGTTAGTGTATGGGTCAGGTAGGTAAGGGTATGGGTCAGGTAGGTTAGTGTATGGGTCAGGTAGGTCAGTGTATGGGTCAGGTAGGTTAGTGTATGGGTCAGGTAGGTTAGTGTATTGGGCAGGTAGGTTAGTGTATGGGTCAGTGTAGGGGTCAGGTAGGTTAGTTTAGGGGTCAGGTAGGTTAGTTTAGGGGTCAGGTAGGTTAGTGTAGTGGTCATTTTAGGCATCAGGTAGGTTGGTGTAGGGGTCAGGTAGGTCAGTGTAGGTAGGTCAGTGTACGGGGTCAGGTAGGTTAGTGTAGGTGTCAGTGTAGGTAGGTCAGTGTAGGTAAGTGAGCGTAGATAGGTCGGTGTAGGGATCAGGTAGGTTAGTGTAGGGATCAGGTAGGTTAGTGTAGGGGTCAGGTAGGTTAGTGTAGGGGTCAGGTAAGTCAGTGTAATGGTCAGGTAGGTTAGTGTAGGGGCCAGGTAGGTTAGTGTAGGGTTCAGGTAGGTTTGTGTAGGGGGCAGGTAGGTTATTGTAGGGGTCATTGTAGGTAGGTTAGTGTAGAGGTCAGGTAGGTCAGCGCAGGGGTCAAGAATGTCAGTGTAGGAATCAAGTAGGTCAGAACTACTATACTACTGGAAGGGAGTGCTAAAAGTCCCCGGGTTAGGGGGCGCAAATGACTTACCTTGCCCGGGGGGTTTAACAACCCACGCTACGCCACTGACTGACGATCTGTCCCTGGTGCACACAGCAAACCTCTCCCTACACTGCCAAAAGAGACAGTACACCTATACCAAATATCAGCCCTTAAAAGGACTTTTGTGGAGCTTAACAGAGCGATCTGTGTCACTGACAGTCTGTCCCTGCTGCACACAGCCAACCTCTCCCTACACTGACAAAAAGCAGAATGTGAAATGGCCGCCAGGTCAGGTCTATTTATAAGGTAGGGGGTATGTCCATGTGCTGAAATGTTTCAATTGGTGTCCCGTTCCACCTGATGGCTGTGTCATGGGTCAAAGTTCTCCCTAATGTAAACGAATATGGCCGCTGCGAACAACGCCATATGTTCGCAAAATTACCGGTCTGCAAACAAGCAAAGTTCGCTGCGAACCGACCGCTGGGTAAATGGCAAGGCCATTCCTAATCATATACTTGCATAGGGCTATCCCGATTGGTGGACCTATTTTACCCCTCTCCTCCCTCCAGGCGTACCTCATCCACGATTGAACAATTTACCCATCCCCTAGCTTTAGCATAACTCAGCCCTATAATAATGCCAGGTAACCTTCTCTTGAATGTGGCATTAGGAATGCAAGGTCATATCCTGGGCAAATTGTCAATTTCTGAAAAGATGGCCACCTTCATTGCATAACTAAAGAGAGCGTCTTTGAAGTGGAGGCAGACATAACGAAGGAAGTGAAACGGCCTAGTCTAAATTATTACCGCAGCCCTGTATAGTCTGCGAAAAGGAACTTAATTAAAGGTGTTGTCCTTTCTTGCATACAAGTTTATGATGGGTAAATAGCAGAGCATCTTTAGGGACACACACATGTTTAATCCAACCTAACATTCCTGCACTTCAAAAGGAATTGGTAAATCAATGAATTTCTTATACTAAAACCTGCAGACTGTGTTCACACAAATGGGTACATCTAACTATATCAAACTTTTAGTAAAAACCAAAACCCAATATCTCATACCACTAAGTATATATATATATATATATATATATATATATATATATATATATATATATATATATATATATATATATATATATATATGTATACATATATATATATATATATATATATATATACACACACACACACACATATATATATATATATATATACACACACACACACACATATATATATATATATATATACACATATACACAATGTATATACATATACACAATGTATATACATATCTATTTACAGTTGCTAATGGAGATTACACATAAACTTCTCATAAGGCAGGAGCAGCCACTTGGACTTAATCACCAATTACACCCCTTGAAGAAATAACTCTGCATGAACCTTTGGAACTGTAGATAGGATTACAAGAGGACCACCACCACTGTTGCCTTCTCATAGGATACTCTTAACAGAGCTTTTTTATTAAGCAATACATCTGATTTGAGCTTTTGCATTTCAGGTGAGGGTTAGGTCATGTAGCTCACCTTTCAACAGTTATAAGGAGTAATTTTGAGAATCATATGTTATTGCTATCACATATAGAAATGCTTCCAACTTGTTGGGTTTCCTTACGGAGTTTATTTTATTAAAGAGGGAAAGAGCAGAGGAATGTACTTACTATCTGAATACATGACCTCTTACGAAAGCCTTCTCTAACGTGTTCCTTTAAAATGAACATTGCATGCATTGTCTAATCAATTCAGTTAAAAGGGTTAATGTTGGTGCTCAAGGTAAATGACAGGATAGGGCAACAATTAAAAAACATCAATGGATAAACTTAGTCCATGAAAAAATACCATAGAGGGGGGATGGATATACTCCAAATGGACTGGTAGGTATTATGCAGCAAGGGCAGGCTCTTCAGTACAGTAGACTCTGTATGTTTGAGTAAAAGGAGAAACAAGAAGAGTGCCTCTAAGTGCAGTAGTGTTTATTGGACAATAAAACTAGACAAATGCGCACTCACATAGATCAATAAAGAGGCTCATAAAATGGGACAAAATCCAATGGTAGGCGTGGTGTATTTGGGATCCAAGGTATTGTGGCCAAGATGGTAGCGGGAGACCATAGTCCATAGTTACCATTCCCATGAGAGTTTCATCCTAGACTGAATGCAAGAGAACTTTCTCCCCTTCCTACCTTCACTAATATGGATCCATATCGCCTTGCTTAGAGCCATTCTGATTGGTGTAGCAATCTTACCCTTCTCCTCCCTCTGGGCGTATCTTATTCGGGATTGGACAATTTCCCCACCCCCTATATTTCCCATAACCCAGCTCTCCTCTCTGGGGGGGGGGGGGGTTAATCATGCTAGGTCAGCTGCTGGGCAAATTGTCCATCCCTGAACAGACAACCACCTTCATCACATACTGTATCTAAAGAGAAAGTCTTTGAAGAGATGACAAGGGGAGTGATACGGCTTATTATCACTATAGGCCGAGATAACGAACCTTGGATCCGTGATGTTTGGGAACAAGGAACATAATTACGGGGTTGTACTACTTTGCATATCAGTATGTGTTCCAGTGTGAATAGTAGACCCCCCCCCCCCCCCGAGGTAGCCCAGGCATGCATTTCAAAAGGACTTGCTAATCAAATTACTATTGACTTTTGTTTTCACATAACTTAACCTTCTACAATCATATATCAACTATATGTTTGAAATCAAACCTCAATATCTCGTACATATATATATTTACACCCATCTATTTACAATTACTATAGGAGATTACACATAAACTCCTCATAAGGCAACAAGGGCAATTGAAAAGCCAGGATCCAAGGTATTGAGGCCAAGATTGTAGCGCCACACTTACCATTGGTTTTGTCCCATTTGATAAGCCTCTTTATTGATATTTGTGAGTGTGCATTTGTCTAGTTTTTTTGCCCAATAAACACTACTGCACTTAGAGGCGCTCTTCTTGTTTCCCCTTTTATGATCTCATCAATGGTTGTGCATTGATGCTCCAAATTATTTTAGTTGTCCTATGTTGGCTTAGGAGCTAATAGGAAGTTGGGAATTTGTAAACAGAAGTAGCAGGTTCACCATAACCTACAAATGCCCATGATTTAAGTTTAGCAGTTAGAATAACTTTGATAGACTCTTTGAAGAAACGTGCTTTAGGAAAGAATAATAAATTGTGGTTAGATAGATATGCATGTAAAATGTATTTCTGGTTTTGTTCCACCTAGATGATAAGACCCTGATATTTACCTGAGGGATGGCAGATATCTAATTCAGTCAAAACTCAGGTGGATCCTCCCTTGTGTTACTTGCCAGCAGATATCAGGGGTAACTCCCAATTAAACATGTTCTGAAACCTATTGTGAACTATATTGTTGCCACTTGAAATAAGCCGTACCCATCTGCTACCCTTCCCCTTGTTCACATAAACTTTCTAGGTTGACAGTACTAAGCTTGCAACTTGAAAAAAACCTTCATTCTGAGCCTAATCATGCTCACCTTCGTACCACTTTTTAATTTCTTTGGGCATCCTCAAGTTTTTTAAACCTATGCATCTTTGGAATGTTGTGATGTAAAATCTAACAGCTGTTCATTATTATTGGAATTACTAAGGCCACTTAGGCTTTGAGTGTAGTTTTATCTCAAACACTACTCCTGCTAAATGTTCATTTTTGTCTACCCAATTGATTGTAAAGATCCCAGAGAGCATCACCTTAGTTACTGAAAGTATTTGAAGACCTTTCATTTGTAGCCCCTCCAAAATTTCTAATATTTGATAGTCATACTATTGAATACAACAATAACCATCAAGACAAAACCAATGTACTATACTATGCAGCCAGTTTCAGTTATCTAATTTTCAATGCCATAAGTAATATTTAAAGAATGAATAAAAGTCTTAGAAAACACATTTTTTTCATTTGAAGTGGTTTAAAGCAAATATCATCCAAAAGTGTATATACTGTAATATGTTATTTTATATTGACATTTCATATAAATAAAAATGGAAACTTGTTTCTTAATTAAATGTATTGATTTATGTGGCCATTTATTATGCTTTAGCAAAATGCATAAAACACCGGTGTAAAATAAGTGAAGAAGTTTCTAGTGTTAACTCAAAAACACATCTTGAAATTTATGATATTATTGCTTTTGTTATAATATTTTTATTTAAAAAAATGGTAACCTTTAATCTTTACTATTTTGCTGGTAATGATATTTAGACTTCAAGACCTTTTTAAATAGTCAAATACATTTTGTTACTAAATTAATTTTGGAGATAAATGATATGCAGTACAAATAGAAGAAACTTAGATTAGTTCAATTATTTATTTTTACTTGCATTGGGAAATTTAAATTATTATGTCATTTATCAATAACAGACAATTTTGTAACACAACAAATGTTGTAATTTTAAAACTCTTGCTTCACAAAGTGTGGCTGTGAGTTTTATTACCTCATATTTTGTTAATAACATGGCCTTTTGAAAGCATCCATTAAGATCTGAAGAATTAAATTACCAGGAATGTAATGTAACACAGTTGGAAATTTCCTGTTAAATTAGCTTTACTCACTTTTAATGGATGCTCTAATTGGACATAGTTATTAATGAAAATATGACACTGTTTGGGAGAACTTATAGCTTTCTGTAATACTTTACATGGTTCTACTTTTAATTAATATTTTTAATCTAAAACTTTTAATAAAACTTAATTTTAGCTTTTTTTCACATAATGTTGGAAATTTGTTCTCCGGAACAATTAAAGTATAGCCACAGTATGCGTGCCACGAAAGTAGAATTTGGAAAAAAAAAATATATATATATATATATATATATATATATACAGTTTATGCTTATGTCTAAAATTAAAACCATTTATCCATGCTTTTCTATTTTTTACTTAAAACTTGCAAAAACGTTATGTTTAATATTAATATTATCCTAAGATAGGGAAAATAAAAAGTTTAAAACACATACCACAAATGTATAATTTTGTGAGAATATGTATGTAGCACCCTCTTGGTTACTATTGGTGAGGCAAATGTCATTTTTGGCTCCCTGCAGAAGAGGAGCAGTGTTCATTTGCTTTTGGATGTTTTGGGTTCTGCTTTTTGCAGGCTCTGCTGCTTTCTCCAATTTTCCGTAAGGTTCCAGAATATAGGGTTGAGGAGGCAGACCCTCCTACATATTCATGCAGCCTCAGTCAATCCCAGGCAGGAAAAATGGCCAGTAGGGGGCTGAGGTGTGTATAAATAGGCTGGAGTTGGAACAGTGGGGTCCTTGTCCTTGGGGAGAAGACCCAGCCCAAAGGGCTGTGCTTCATGGGGCACATAGCTTCAGTTGAGAACAAGGCCACCTGGGTCCCAACTCCAGTTAAGAGCTAGGGGACCCATGTTCAGAGCTCTTGAAAGCAAATCCCCAAAAGATCTGACCTGAAGGCACCCTGTATAGAAACTGGCTGGTACTACAGGAAAGCATTCACATACGCAGGGCACAGTGAGTACAAGCTTGAAATGATCCTAGAGACTGATCATGCCCACACTTTGGGAAAGCTCATCTAAATTTCTGGCTAAGGCTGCAATGGAGTCCCTTGAGTTGTAGTGTCCTAGTTACTTACTTTAATAGGGCTTTATGAAGAG
Organism: Pelophylax lessonae; assembly: GCF_965119305.1. NCBI lineage: Eukaryota > Metazoa > Chordata > Amphibia > Anura > Ranidae > Pelophylax > Pelophylax lessonae. Next base: position 582,878,399 of record NC_138770.1, read on the forward strand.
GCAATATAGTTAGAGAGTCCTCGACTACTTTTGCACTGGCTTTGGAGTATCCTAAGGCTCACGCTACACCCAAATTTAATAAGCAATACATCTACAAAAGTGACTATCTGCCTGGTTCTTGTGAGTAGAGTCTGGGGAGCTACCGTTTGCCTGGCTGCTTGCACCTACTAGAGAATAGAACTGGGCACAAATACAGGGACTAGTCTGAGGGTCATGTTTACATGTATGTAAACCCTAAAGTTAAGCTAGAAGCAATTTAGCTGACAATTTACTGAAAAACCTGTAAGGCTGAAATTTTTATTGTATTACTGGTCTAATATCACCAGCCTATATGTTTTCCTATTACAGGGTGACAAAGGTTATCACTCAAAAGGCAGCTGTGCTCACCTTGCATAGATTATAGGCAGGCAGTTTTTTTTTTTTTTTTCATTTGGGTAGATGTTTGATGCTTTTTTTTGCTGTCATTATCAATTACCAGTATTACTACTCTCTAAATAAAATCAACAACTTTAAAGATTAATGTTTCCTGTGTACACTTATAATAAGATGGACAGCCATGTTTGTTCATTATATATACATCTTCTGCTTCCTACTTAGTACCATTGTGTTTCATTGCCTTTCTCCCAGCCCAAGTCTTTAGACCAATTCTTACCTGATTGGAAACAATCTCTTAAGACCAACTTAAGATTCTCTTAAGACCAAGTTAACCTGTCTAATTAGTCCCTACATGCAATCTGTTATGCTTTTTTTTTTTTTTTCCAAAAAGTTTATTGAAGAAACATGGTATAACATTTACATAACATTACAATGTGATCAATGTGGTAAGAATAGTAGACATAGATCAATGAAGTATAGATAATAATATATCTCGAAGGTTGACAATAACAAAGATGCCAATTATTGAATCCATGAAGAGATAAAGTGTGGGGGGGGAGTAATAATACATCCTTGTTACCAGCACAAGGAGGGGAAGAGGAGGGAGGGGAAGAGGAGGGAGGGGAGAAGGGGGGGGGAACAATCCAAAAGCTGACATTCCTCATATTGAATATTTCAGTTAATAAGAAGTGAAAAAGGCTACACAATATATAGGACCTTTGTTAATGAAAAATAGTTTGGCAGAAAACCAATCAATGCAATGAGACATTAATTTGTTTTTGAAAATCAGGTGAATTACGAAAAGAGATCCAGTTTTTCCAGGTATCAGAATGGTGGGTAGGATTATCGTGTGCGGTGGCGATCAGTTCTTCCATTTCTGAAATCCTCTCAATTTGGAGTAACCAGGATTGTAAAGAAGGTATTTTGTGGGTACCCCATAATCTGGGGATACACAACTTTGCTGCATTAATCATTATCCTGGATAATGATCTAAAATATTTAGGTGGTGGAGCAGCAAAGTGATGTAGGAGGAAATGAGCAGGTAATAGTTCTATGATTTGGTTCGTTATTTTTGTAATATGTTGACGGACCACGTTTCAAAATGGCCTGATGGACGGACATTCCCACCAAATGTGGAGCATATCTGCTGGATGCGTTTTACAACGCCAGCAAAGGTCAGATATTTTGTAATCAAATGTATTTAATAAATGTGGGGTGCGGTACCATTTTGTGAGGATTTTATAATTATTTTCCTGTATGGAAACATTTATTGAGCCTCTGAGGATATTCCTATAATTTTTTTCCCAATGATGTTCTTGGATCTCTATGTTTAGAGCTTTATTCCAATCATCACTCAGTTTGCCAAGATGTGTAGGGTAGGACACGTGTCCCAAAGAAGAGTGTGAATTTTGGAAAGTAGGTGTTGTTGTGGAGAATCTGCAACACATAATTTTTCAAACTTCGTGAAGATTGATGGATGGGTTTGATTTTTTAATGATAGGGGAGATGAAGTGGTGCAGTTGAGCATATTCCCAGAATGAAAAGGACTGGTTTTGGAGCTTTTCTTTTAATTCAGGATGTGATAGTAATTTCCCATTATGTAATAAATGGAATATTCTTAAACCCATTTCACAAGAAGTTTTGTGTAGAGAATGACGTGTTTGGCCTGGAAGAAATAAAGGGTTATGTAGAATCGGGGTTAAGGGACCTAGTTGTCTTGCCAGAGAGTGCTTGGGGTTGGAAGAGTGAAAGCAGCGTATGATAGGACCAATGAGAGGATGAAGTTTTAACGAGTTTGTGAATTCTGAGTATGGTAACCATGGGATACTTTGGATCGGGAGCTTAGTGAAGGTGTTTTCCAATGTAACCCAATCTTTTTTTTGTGTTTGAGTATGCCAATTAACGATTCGTAGGACGTGTGATGCTTTGTAGAGTAGGATATCTGAGATTCCCATTCCTCCTTTCGCTTTTGGTCTGGTTAGAGTGGAGAATTTTATGCGTGGGGATTTATGTTGCCAAATGAATGTTCTAATTGCTTTCTTGATGGAGGAGAAGAAACTGGAGGGAAGTTGGATAGGGATTGTTTGAAAAAGATATAGTATTCGGGGTAGTATATTCATTTTTACTATGGCAGCCCTGCCAAACCACGAAAAATGTGCTTGATGCCACCTTTTTGAGGGCAATGAACCTGGGTCCCAATCCTATGGACTCAAGAATTGCCCCCAAATAGTCCCAAGCCAGCCTGTCAAAGGCTTTCTCTGCATCTAGAGAAAGCATAAAGCCTTTCTTTTTTGTTGACGAGATTAGGTGGTGTATATTCAAAGCTTTAATTGTGTTGTCCCTGGCCTCCCGCACCGGTACAAAGCCTACTTGATCCTTATTAATCAGGGAGGGGACAAAAATTAATCTGTTGGCAAGTATTTTTGCAAAAATCTTTAAGTCGACATTTAGTAATGATATAGGGCGATAGTTTTGCACTAGTGAAGGATCTTTTCCAGGTTTCGGTATCACCGAAATATGCGCTTCCAACAAACTCGAATGATTTTAATTGTGGTTAGTTAAATTGTTAAAGGTTTGTAAGAAAGGCTCAGTCAGAACGTTAGAGAACATTCTGTAGTACGCTAATGAAAATCCGTCTGGTCCCGGACTTTTCCCAGGTTTCATTTGTTGCAATGCATTAAGGAATTCTTCTTTTGTAAGTGGACCATCTATGTTGTGTGATTGTTGTCTGGTTAAAGGTGGAAAGCCATTGTCTCTGATATATTCTTCAATAATTTTGGATCTGGAATTAGGTTTGGAGAAGGGGTTGTGCTCAGGAGGAAGATTGTAGAGTTTTTCTTAATATGTTGTGAATTCTTGCGCTATGTCAGTGTTTGACTGTTTTTTGTTACCTGCCGAGTCAAGGATGTAATGAATAGTATTTTGGCTTTTTTGAGTGGCTAGGGCTCTGGCAAGAAATTTCCCACTCTTTATTACTAAATTCGTAAAATAATTTTTTGGATAGAACAAATCGTTTCTTGATTTTTTTACCGAGTATATCCCTAATTTTTCCTCTTATTTCTTCCAATTCTTTTAAATGATTTTGGGCGTGGGATAATTTACAGATGAGTTCTTGTTTTTTGGCGCGTGTGAATAAGTCTGCAATGTTTTTTTGGGATAGTCTTTTCCTGGTAGCAGCCATCTTGAGCAATGAGCCCCTGATCACACATTTGTGCGTTTCCCATAAGGAAGTTGGATCTATATCTGGAGATCATTTAGCATTAAATAATATTTGATTTCTTGTTCTAGCAGTTTTGCATTTTGAGGGTTCATTATTAGTGAAGAGTCTATCATGTGGAATACTTAGCGATATAGAGATAGCATTGTGGCCAGACAGGCACATTGGCTCAATTGTGGCCGATTCCAGTAGGGGGATATCTTTCTGTGATATGAATAAATAATCTATTCTTGAGTAGCGGTTATGGGGTGAAGAGAAGAAGGTGTAGTTTTGCACCTGGATGTAAAAGGCGCCATGTGTCATGTAATGATAGGTCTTGTAGTTGGATTTTTATTTGTTTTAATGCCTTGAAAGGCATAGAAGAATGACCATTTGAAGTGTCCTTTAAAGGATTGAGTGCGACATTAAAGTCACCACCACAAATGGTACATCCCTCTTGGAAGGCAGCTAGCAATGTGTCTGAAGAAACTGACTTGGGCAGTATTTGGACTATAAATGTTGATAAATGTGAAAGGCATGTTCCACAGTTTCCCTTTGAGGGCCACATACCTGCCATCATCATCCACTAAAGAGTCTGTTCTGTCAAGGGAAATGCAATTCGAGATAAGGATTGAAGTACCTTTTGTTTTCACCAGATTGTTTGAAGAGTGAATCATTATAGGATATTCTCTGGTTCCATGTTGGAACGTGATCCGTCTTGAAGTGGGTTTCCTGTATGAAGGCAATATCTGCTTTAAGGGAACGTAGATACAATATTAGTTTGGATCTCTTTTCGGGTAGGTTTAGACCCTTGGCATTCAACGAAACAATCTTCAGGTGTTTAGTGTCCTGTGTTGGTATGTTTTGTTTCATAGTGAAAGTATTCCAATCAACAGGGGTGCTGGTGAGAATGATTTCTGTTACAATATTATTATATCTATATGTTTAGGTTTATGAAGTTCAGTTAGGAGTCAAGTAGGGTGGTGTTGTGGGGAAGGAAGGAGGGAAAGGGGGAAGAAAAATAGGTTAGATAGAACCAACTACAGTGATGGACCTGCTGCCACAGTTTTTTGGGGTGTGTTGTTGGTATGCGTCAGTACCGAAATTGTACTGTTGGGGTTTGTGGCAAGTGTCTGTGGTCTGAATATAGAAGACCAACTCTTATTAATAATGCAAAACAGTTAAATGTGATTAAGGTCTATGAAAAAGCCAACCGTCTAATCCCTTACTATGGAATTAAATCAAATAAGCACCATATATAATAACTGCATGTATGATTAGTTAGGCAGTGTTTGAGTTAGGATGTACAGTAAATGTAAAATAACAAAACAAGAGCATTTGTCTGTGACTGAAAAAGCTTCTCTTATATCAAAACTTATAAGAGAGAAACTGCTGTGAGATAAGATTAACTTGTCATTAACTGGAGCATGTAAAGATCTACACATATATGAAAATCTAGACATAAACAAATGTGTATGTATTCTTTAACTAGAATATCTATAAAAGACTCTCTCCCTTTCTACTTTTTCTTCTTCCACCTCTTTCCCCTTCTACTCCCTGCTTGACTGAGCAGCGCCATCTAGTGGTTAAAAAAAATATATGTCTTTTCTATTCAATGTAACAACAACCATATAGTGGAAGCAATTCAGTGCTGACAAATGCCATTCTCATTCTATTTGAAGGGTCATGCATTAATCTTGGGTTTATCATCATGCATATCAACACTGATAGAATTTAAACTTATTAGTAACGAGTCACCTTTTCGTCTCTTTTTCTTCTCATTACCCTCTTCTCTTAATAAAAGGAGTTATAAAAAAAAGGAGCACAAACACAAAACAAAAAGAGGGAATGTAGTAAGCTCCATATATGGACCCTTCTGAAGTTGAAGAGTAATACAAACCAGAGTATAAGTCCCAAGGTGGAGCTGCTTTTCAGGGAAATTAATGCAATATATTCTATTTTCTTGCAGGCGAGAGAATTTAAACGAAACGAATAGGAAAAGAAGAAAAAGAAAAGATGGTCTGAGAGTTAGTCTATCATTTACAGTTTGTGATCTTTCTTTGAGTTGTTAAATGTGATAGATCATTCTCTGCGGGGTCTCCTGTCAGCGGGAGATGTAGGGGCACTTCCTTGCCTTGGCGGGAATCTCTCATGCGGAGCTACAGGATGGTGAGGAGATAAATTAGGTCTTCTTGAAATCACAAAGTCGCCTGGTTGATGAATGTCCATGTCCTCTGCTTGGTATGGACGAGGTGATCTGCCGATATGAGACCAACCAGGAATTTCCATGCCCAGGGTATCACAAAACGCTGCCATGTTTTCTGGGTACCTAAGCGAGGCAAAGCGATCCCTTGTGCCAGCAAAAGGGGAATTTCCATTTGTATGGAATTTCTCTCTCTCTTAGCACTGATAGTAATGGGCGAAGTTCCTTACGTTTCTGCAATGTTATTTGAGAGAGATCTTGAAAGAGTTTCACTTCAACTCCTTGAAATAGAATTCTTCCTCTTATCCTTGCATTTTGTAGGATTTCCTCTTTCAGTTTAAAATTTACCAGACATCCGATTAGGTCTCTGGGGGGATCATTTTCTCTGCCTGTAGGCCTCAAGGCTCTGTGCAATCTTTCTATTTCAATGGGGGTATCCGGGGGTCGCCCCAGAAGATCATTGAAAATAGCTAGTGCAGATTGGGTAAGTTGTGCTGGCTCAACTGATTCTGGCAGACCTCTTATGCGTATATTATGCCTGCGTCTCCTGTTTTCTAAGTCTTCCACATGTCTCTGTAGGTCTCTTAGTTGAGTATTGTGAGAAGATATTTCTCTTTGGGCATCCATTATTTCAGTGTCATGTCTATCAGTCAGTTCTTCAACTTCGTCTAACCTGGATGACATGTTGTGCATTTATTTTTTAAGATCCTCTATTGCCGTAGATAGGGTTTTTTTTAATTTCGTCTGCCACTTCTTTTAATTCCTTTAGGGACACCACTGGGGCGGATGGAATTTGGAGAGGGGTGTCAGGCCTGTGCAGAGTAGATGTTGCTTGATGAGCCTGCTCACATGTCTCCTTTGTGGATGGTGCGGCCTGTGGTAACATAGGGGCCTGTGAGGCGGTGTCACCCAGTCCCTTCCTAAACATCTCAGGCACTTGTGGGGATGTGTGAGCCCCTGGATCCCTCGGGGATCGTGAGCGGGAAGTGGAGGAAGCCCGGTCAGATTTGCCCATGTTTTCTTCCTGTCACAGCACTTGTATAGATCGTTTTTGTGAAGCTTGTTTTTGGTATAAAAAAACCTTATGAGAAGGGAGACGGATGGCTGAGCGGGGGTTTTACATACCAATGGTCATATGTTAAGTGAGGGATGTGGAAAAAAACGAACGATGCGGCCTTACCGTATCCCAGATCGCGGCCGTGCACCGCTTTTAGGAAAGTCCGCGGCTTTTGGGCCTAACTAGGCCTCGATTGAAAATCTAGGTTCGATTTTCAAGATATTAGGTTAAAAGGGTGCCCCAAGGTCCAGGAAGACTGATTGAGGTACAGATGGTCTCCCAGATGTCGTTATTGTGGAGGATTGCTAAGGATTAAATAAGTAATCGGCGGAGCTCCTCTCCCAACCGTCCGTCTCGGTCCACTTCCTGCCAGGCCCCCCTTCATTTGTTCATGCTTTTTGTATATATTTTATTTTTATTTTAAGGAAAAAAATTATATTATATAGGAATATTTCAAATGTTCATACAGCACATGACTTATTGCTATACTGTGAATACAACAGAATAGCAGAATATCAAATCACACATGTCACACATCTCATATGTTTATTTTCTGTATGTAAGAAACAATCATTAAGTGAGTACTATGATATTTCTTATTAAATGAATAATGTCAAATCAAGAAAACAAATAATAGATATAGATAAATAGATACAAATAGTACAATAAAAATAGCTAAAAAACATTATGGTTTCTATAACTATATACAAGAAAACGAACTTCCCTTGATATTCATATGACATTTTTAGGAATCAGTATAAAAAAGTAGTAAAATATGCATCAGCAAAAAAGTGAAAATTTTAAATTGTTTAAAAATATGTTTAACAGTGGCGGCTGGCCGATAGGGGGCGCAGGGGTGGGGGGCAGGGGTGGGGCGCCCCCTCCCCCCCCCAAAAAAAAAAGAAGAAAAAAAAGATAAAATTAAAGAAAAAAAAAATTGTAAGGGGCGCCGGACCTAGTGCTGGGTATGGGGGGGGGGGTGGGTGGGGTTTTTGACCCCACCCTCGACTGGCAGAGGTGCCGATTGGTGCTCTTCTGGGGGTCATCGGGGCGCAGAGCAATGCGCCCCGACACTCCCCACTTTTCCGGTGTCTGGGCTGTGATTGGTCCAGACTCCAGCCTGGACCAATTACAGGAGGACATGGACCTGGTGACCGCTCCCGGCATCACGATCACCTTCCGTTCCCGCCAGAGAGAGGACACAGGAAAGGAGAGCGAGAGCCGCCGCCAGACGAAGCTGGGAGCCGGGAGGACCGAGGAATCGCCAGTCACCGCAGCCAAGGAGGAAGCCGGGAGGACCGAGGATGACGCTGGAGAAGCCGCCGCTGACTAGGTAAATGTAGTGAAGCCCGACCATCAGCCTGTGCGATCCTGAGCCTGTGCGGTGTGCAGTGTGTCTGTGCTGGTGTCGGGTGTCATAGATCAGTAGAACTCTTCTCTCTGATTCCTCCAGCAGCAGCTCCCAGTGTGTGGCTGTCAGTCCGGGCGGGACAGGGATCGGAGCACACACAGTTAGTACTGTACTGTCTGAGACTCATCCACTTTCCTGCGCTGGCTGGGCTCTGCTCCCTCCTCGGATTTCACACTTCATACAGCTCAGTGTCCTCCCAGCCAGGGCCGTCTTTAAGGGGCCCTGTCATTATTGTGGGGCCCAAAGCTGCCCCTTAAGCCCACGCTGCCCGGGAATGTCTGGAGTTGGGCTGGCTGGGATGGGTGCAGTGGCGTAGCGTGGGGGCCGCACCGGGCGCAACATCTGGGGGGGCGCATCCTGCAGTGTCACTCTGTCTGACATTATATATATTACTAACACGGTGTCATCACACACTGTTTGCGGCTGCCGGAATTTTTAGGCTGGGAGATAGCTGGCGGGCGCCCTATGGCTGGAAATTGCGGGTCGAGGCGGGGCGGAGCTGGACTGTGCCTCCCCTGCCCATTGGCGTAGCATTGCAAGCCAAGCCCCGCCTGTCGGCGGCATGTTCTGCACAGCTCAGTCAGCTCAGCGAATCAGCAGCCTTCTTTTCACTCAGCCGCCCGGCGCTGTCACAGGAATCATTCATCTCTATCTTTCCAGTTGTGGTGAGCACAGCGTGAAGATGACTGAAGAGAGAGTTGTGAGATGTGAGGTGAGACCATGAGAGATGTTTTTCTGGACTGACAGACACACAAGGCATCTAGGGAGGGAGGAGGAGGGGGGGGGGAGCAGCCTGGACTGGAGAGCACTGACTGCAGTAAAGTGAAAGTGGAACTGTAGGGGAGGTCAGTGTAGGTGTCAGTAGGGGGTGGGTCAGTGAAGGGGGTCAGTGTAGGTATCAGTAGGAGGGGGGTTAGTAAAGGGGGGTCAGTGTAGGTGTCAATGTGGGGGGGGGTCAGTGTAGGTGTCAATGTGGGGGGTCAGTGTAGGGGAATCAGTAAAGGGGTCAGTGAAGGGATCAATGTGGGGGGGGGCAATGTAAGGGTTCAGTGAAGGGGGTCAATGTAGGGGGGGGTCAGTGTAGGTGTCAATGTGGGGGGGGGTCAGTGAAGGGGTCAATGTAGGGGGGTCAGTGTAAGGGTTCAGTGAATGGGGGGTCAATGTAGGGGGGTCAGTGTAGGTGTCAGTGTAGGGGGGTCAGTTTAGGGGTTAGTATAGGGGGGGTTAGTGTAGAGGGGGGTCAGTGTAGGAAGGAGGTCAGTCTAGAGGTCAGTCTAGGGGGCAGAGAAGAAGGGTCAGTGAAGGGGGGGGACAGTGTATGTGTCAGTGTAGGTGTCAGTGAAGGGGTCAGTGAAGGGGTCAGTGTAGGGGGGTTCAGTCTAGGGGGGTCAGTGAAGGAGGGGCAGGAATGGAGGGGCAGGGAAGAAGAGTCAGTGAAGGGGGGTCAGTGTAGGTGTCAGTGTAGGTGTCAGAGTGGGGGGGGATGTCAGTGTAGGGGTGTAAGTGTAGGGGTCAGTGAAGGTGTCAGGTAGGTCAGTGTAGGAATCAGGAATGTCAGTGTAGGGGGTCAGTGTAGTAATAAGGTAGGTCAATGTAGTGATCAGGGTTGGTTAGTGCAGGAATCAGGTAGGTCTGTGTAGTGGTCAGGTAGGTCTGTGTAGGTGTCAGTATAGTAATCAGGTAGGATAGTGTAGGAATCAGGTAAGTCTCTGTAGTGGTCAGATAGGTCTCTGTAGGTGTCAGTATAGTGATCAGGTAGGTTAGTGCAGAAAACAGGTAGGTCAGTGTAGGAGTCAGTGTAATTGTCATATTGGTTAGTGCAGGAATAAGGTAGGTCAGTGTAGGTTTCTGTGTAGTGGTTAGGTAGGTCTGTGTAGGTGTCAGTATAGTAATCAGGTAGGTTAGTGTAGGAATAAGCTAGGTCAGTGTAGTGGTCTGTGTAGATTTGTGTAGGGGGCGCAAATTACTTACCTTGCCCCAGGCGCTGACAACCCACGCTACGCCACTGGATGGGTGGAGAAACATCCGACACTGCTTCTGGCGCCCTGCTACAGACAGTGATGTCTGCTGCCTCAGCGTGTCAGGCTGCAAAGGTGGAGGGCAACCCGACTCCTCTGCCCTGCCTGTTACTCTATTCCTGCTCCGGGACTCAGCCTTCTCTCTCCCTTCTGGTTTTCTGCTGTTACTTCCTACTTTATCCTGCGGGTGGAGTGGCTGGTCGGGCTGCTGAACAATAGAGCTCCGACTGAGCTTTTACAGCCATATGGGGGTGGGTCTGGAGAGCTCTGTGGTATAAGGGGCCCAGTAGCAAGGTAAGAACTATTGCAAGTTTCTTCATTTACTGACAGTGCTTTGTCTCTCCTTTTCCAGCCTGCAGAACATCTCTCCTCTCTTGTGATGATCTGCAGGGCAGGGAGAGAGGACACATGTGTGATGTTCAGCAGGACAGGGAGAGAGGACACATGTGTGATGATCTGCAGGGCAGGGAGAGAGGACACATGTGTGATGATCTGCAGGGCAGGGAGAGAGGACACATGTGTGATGATCTGCAGGGCAGGGAGAGAGGACACATGTGTGATGATCTGCAGGGCAGGGAGAGAGGACACGTGTGATGTTCAGCCAGCAGGACAAGGAGAGAGGACACATGTGTGATGATCTGCAGGGCAGGGAGAGAGGACACATGTGTGATGATCTGCAGGACAGGGAGAGAGGACACATGTGTGATGATCTGCAGGACAGGGAGAGAGGACACATGTATGATGATCTGCAGGACAGGGAGAGAGGACACATGTGTGATGATCTGCAGGGCAGGGAGAGAGGACACATGTGTGATGTTCAGCAGGACAGGGAGAGAGGACACATGTGTGATGTTCTGCAGGGAAGAGAGAGAGGAGATGATGTTTGTAATGATCTGCAGGGCAGGGAGAGAAGAGATGTGTGATGTTCTGCAGGGCAAGGCATGGAGAGAGGAGACAGGTGTGATGTTCTTCAGAGCTGGGAAAGGGGAGACAGGTGTGATGTTCTGCAGGGAGAGGAGAGACAGGTGTGATGTTCTGCAGGGCTAGAGACAGGTGTGATGGTCTGCAGGGCTGAAGTCAGGTGTGAAGGTCTGCAGAGCTGAAGACAGGTGTGGTGTTATGTGACAGGTGTGATGTTCTGCAGGACTGTAGACAGCTGTGATGTTCTGCAGGGCTTAAGACCTGTGTGATGCTCTGCAGGGCTGGAGACATGTGTGATGCTCTGCAGGGCTGGAGACATGTGCGATGCTCTGCAGGGCTGGAGATATGTGAGATGCTCTGCAAGGCTGGAGACAGTGAGTGGTAATAATATGCTGTAACCTCTAGCAACCAATAAGCGATCGGTAATAAGGATGTACCCTCTAGCAACCAATGGGTGAGCGGTAATGATGTGCAGTAATGTCTACCAACCAATCAGTGAGCAGTAATGATGTACAGTAACCTCTAGCAACCAATCAGTGAGTGCGGACCATTTCTTTGTTTACATTAATTACGTTTTTTTAGATAAGTCTATGTGTGTGTTTGTTTTTTTGGGATATGTCTTTGTGCTATGGGATGTTGGGGGTGGAGAGTGAAATTGCATAGGGGGAGGGGCGGGGGGCCCAAAGAAAAAGTTTGCCCAGGGTCCAATCAATATTAAAGATGGCCCTGCTCCCTGCAACCACAATTTGGCACTTGAGGAGCCCGGAGTGTGTGCGGACTGCCTCCTTATTCCATACTCTATGTCACACTACTGCCTCAGCACTCACATGGCTTACTCAGAGTTATGAGTACAGTGACAACTCCCCATGCAGTAATAGGAACACTGGGCGCTGGGTGATCCCTACACTGACCATGATCATGCCCAAAGGTGTCTCCCTTGCCTCTTTATCCAGAGTGGAGACACCCTAAGACAGCACCTTAGTTATTGGCCCGATTACCAGGTAAAAAATAAAGGAAAAAAGCCTAAAAAGAAAATGAATGCAGCCACCACATTTAAAGTGGGAGTAAACTCCCTTTGTTGATTCATTCCTATAGGTAAGCTATGTCACTGCATTGAAAGGGGGCCTGTATACTGGTCACTACATTGAAAGGGCATGTATGCTGGTGACTACATTGAAAGGGCATGTATGCTGGTCACTACATTGAAAGGGCATGTATGCTGGTCACTACATTGAAAGGGGCCTGTACGCTTGTCACTGCATTGAAAGGGGGCCTGTACGCTTGTCACTGCATTGAAAGGGGGCCTGTACGCTTGTCACTGCATTGAAAGGGGCATGTACGCTGGTCACTACATTGAAAGGGGACATGTACGCTGGTCACTACATTGAAAGGGGGCATGTACGCTGGTCACTGCATTGAAAGGGGGCCTGTACTGTGGGATTAGTGCTAGGGGGTCTGTACTGTGGGGTTTGTGCTAGGGGGTCTGTACTGTGGGGTTTGTGCTAGGGGTCTGTACTGTGGGATTAGTGCTAGGGGGCCTGTACTGTGGGGTTTGTGCTAGGGGGTCTGTACTGTGGGGTTTGTGCTAGGGGGCCTGTACTGTGGGGTTTGTGCTAGGGGGTCTGTACTGTGGGGTTTGTGACACTCTCAGTCAGTGTATCCCATAATAGGGGGTGTGTGGCGCGCTTCAGAAGTGGAAAACAAGGTTAAAAGTGTTGATTGTGGTTAAAATATTTGTGTAGTGTAAAAAATGTGCTGATGTTACACCATTCCTTATCCTTATGATTGTGAATATGTTGAACTTCAATCAAGCCAAAATTTAAATAAATCAGTATAAAATCTATAAAGTGTTAAACCAGGTATTCCAAACTATAAAGTGCTAAGTGCTTTCAATATTCAATAATTACATATCAAATCAACAAAGTCTTTAAACTCATTTAAATTAATAAAGTGCGATATCGGTGAATGTCCGTTTTTTCTTCCACCACAGAAAAGTATATTCAACTATGTATCTTCAACTTAAAACACAAAGTGCTTCCGTGCAAGTAAGAAAAGGTGCTGTGACTTGTTCCTCCACCAGGTGTCACTTCTAGGTGCTCTAAACTCTCACCTTAATGGAGTGTATAAATTGCCTGTGTATATATATTTGACCCCCGATTGGGTGATAACCGGCTTGTGTGTCCTGTCTCTTGAGTCCTATTCGTGGTCCCGGGATACCTCTCAGGGTCCGTATTGGGATGCCTTTTATCCTAGGGGTCCTTAACTCCTAGCTCAACCTCGGGGCTCATCAAACACAGAGGGCCATCATGGTGCAGTATTTAAAACCAATTTATTTATAAAAAAATCATTGCACTTACATTTCATCAACTTGTTATGGGAGTAGAAACACTCTGAATAGCGTTGGGAGACCTTGGCTCTGGTCCGTAACGTCACTTCCGTTTCTTTTTGCGGCTCCTCCTACGCGTTACGTCATGTCACGTGACTTCCTCCAGTCACTTGCACGGAAGCACTTTGTGTTTTAAGTTGAAGATACATAGTTGAATATACTTTTCTGTGGTGGAAGAAAAAACGGACATTCACCGATATTGCACTTTATTAATTTAAATGAGTTTAAAGACTTTGTTCATTTGATATGTAATTATTGAATATTGAAAGCACTTAGCACTTTATAGTTTGGAATACCTGGTTTAACACTTTATACTGATTTATTTAAATTTTGGCTTGATTGAAGTTCAACATATTCACAATCATAAGGATAAGGAATGGTGTAACATCAGCACATTTTTTACACTACACAAATATTTTAACCACAATCAACACTTTTAACCTTGTTTTCCACTTCTGAAGCGCGCCACACACCCCCATATTTAAATTTTGTATCAACTGGTTCCTGGTACCAGTCTCGTGGTGCAGCAATAAGAAGGGACCTAAACTACCTCAGATAGCGCAGGAACCACCCACACACACATAAGTATCCCATAATAGGGTGTCTCTTACAGTATATCCCATAATAGGGTCCCTGCTCCCTATTATGGGATATACTAGTGCTGATGGACCCCTTAATATGTGATATATTGGGAGAATTTGTTCACGCAGGGGATAAAATGGGTGGAGTCTATAAGGGGTGGGGCTTCTGAGAAATGTGATGGGTCAATATAGAAGGGCGGGGTCTTGCGCCCCCCATCTTAAAACTTCACCAGCTGCCACTGATGTTTAGGTATATGTTATAATTAGCTGAAAATGTATTCTTACTGAAAATATCCTATGGTTTCCCTTTAATCTACATTTTTTCTGTCACCAGAAAAAATGGCTGATGGGCCCCTTACTGTACATGTCACTAGCTGATCATCACAGTTGTACAAATTTAAGTTTCTTTTTATAATGTAGGGACCGTGCATTACCACTTGCCCTCTGGAAGATTTATCAACCTTCATGACCAGGCCATTGTTTTGCAATATGGCACTGCATTACTTTAACTGACACATGCAACGCTGTACTCAAATGAAATTTATGTCCTTTATCCCACAAACAGAGCTTTCTTTTGGTGGTACTTGATCACCTCTGGGTTTTTTATTTTTTGCGCTATAAACAAAAAAGGACCAACAATTTTGAAAAAAAAAAAACTCATATTTTTATTTTCTGCTATAAAACCCATCCTATTAAAAAAAAAAAAATGTAAAAAATAAGATTTCTTCATTAATTTAGGCCAATATGTATGCTGCTACATATTGTTTGTAAAAAAATCCCAATAAGCGTATATTGATCGGAAAGTTACATAGTTACATAGTTACATAGTAGGTGAGGTTGAATAAAGACAATCGTCCATCCAGTTCAACCTGTGTAGGTGTGTGTGGCCGTAATCATCTCACATAGCCCTTAATGTCCTGATCCTTGAGATGTAAGTCTAAGAGTCTTTTGAAAGCCACCATATTTCCCGCAGAAACCACCTCTTGTGGTAGACAATTCCACAATCTTGTAGTCCTAACAGTAAAGAACCCTCCTCGTTGCCTGAGGTTAAAACGCTTCTCCTCTAATCGCATTGTATGTCCTTGAGTCCTCATGCAATTCCTTCGAATGAACAGTTTTTTTTCTAAGCTGAGATCCCCATTAAGATATTTATAAATTGCTATCATGTCCCCCCTCAGAATTCTCTTCTCCAGGGAGAATAAATCGAGCGATTGCAGCCGCTCTTCATAGTTAAGGTCCTCAAACCCCCTAATCAGTTTAGTTGCCCTTCTCTGGACTCTCTCCAGCTCCAACACATCCCTCCTGAGGACTGGCGACCAGAACTGGACAGAATACTCCAGATGCGGTCGGACCAGAGTTTTATAAAGTGGAAGGATTATAGTCTTATCTCTGGAATACATCCCTTTCTTTATGCATGCTAATAATCTGCTGGCTTTGGCAGCTGCCGCTTGACATTGCATGCTGTTGCCTAATCTATCATCAACCAAGACTTCCAGATCTTTCTCCATTTTTGATTCCCCCAAGGGTTCCCCTCCTAACGTGTATTGTGTTTTTATGTTTTTAGTCCCCAAGTGCAAAACCTTACACTTCTCCACGTTAAACCTCATTTGCCATGTCGTTGCCCACTCCGTTATTTTGTCCAGGTCATTCTGTAGGATATCTGCTTCATGCTGTGTAGTTATTGGCCTGGCCAATTTTGTGTCATCTTCAAAAACTGATAACGAACTACTGATCCCGTCCTCAATGCTGTTTATGAATAAATTGAACAAGGTTGGTCCCAGGACTGAGCCCTGGGGCACCCCGCTTACTACCTCAGACCAGTCTGAGTATGCGCTGTTTATTACCACCCTTTGGACACGGCCTTTTAGCCAGTTTCGTATCCAAGAGCAAACCCTGCTGTCGATACCTGCAGACCTTATTTTATAAATTAAGCGCTTGTGGGGAACTGTATTAAACGCCTTAGCGAAATCCAAGTACACCACATCCACTGGTCTGCCCCTATCTAGCTCACGGCTCACCTCCTCGTAGAATGCTAAGAGATTGGTTTGACAAGAACGCCCATTTGTAAACCCGTGCTGATTACTGCTGGTCCCAGGACTGAGCCCTGGGCCACCCCGCTTACTACCTCAGACCAGTCTGAGTATGCGCTGTTTATTACCACCCTTTGGACACGGCCTTTTAGCCAGTTTCGTATCCAAGAGCAAACCCTGCTGTCGATACCTGCAGACCTTATTTTATAAATTAAGTGCTTGTGGGGAACTGTATTAAACGCCTTAGCGAAATCCAAGTACACCACATCCACTGGTCTGCCCCTATCTAGCTCACGGCTCACCTCCTCGTAGAATGCTAAGAGATTGGTTTGACAAGAACGCCCATTTGTAAACCCGTGCTGATTACTGCTGATGATGTTGTTGTCTTTAGCATACTCTACGATATAGTCCCTTATCATCCCCTCCAGAAGTTTACATATTATTGATGTCAAACTTACAGGCCTATAATTTCCTGGGATATGCCTCTGCCCCTTTTTGAATATCGGAATCACGTTAGCCTTCCTCCAATCCCCTGTTACATCTCCTGTCCTAATACTGTCAGCAAAGATCAGGAACAGTGGTCTAGATATAACCTTACTGAGTTCCTTGAGTACTCTCGGATGTACGCCATCCGGGCCTGGTGATTTGTTTGTGTTAAGTTTATCCAGCCTTTCCCTGATTTCACCCTCTGTTAGCCATAGTGGCAAGTCCTGTGTATTACTACTAACCATACAGTCAGGGTCAGTGTACCCCATACAGTCATGGTCAGTGTACCCCATACAGTCATGGTCAGTGTACCCCATACAGTCATGGTCAGTGTACCCCTCCTTTTCCTGTGTAAAGACTGACGATAAAAAAGCATTCAGCACGGTTGCTTTTTCAGTGTCCTCTGTAACCATCCTCCCATCATCGTTAATTATGTGTGCAATATGCTCTGCCCTAGTTTTTTTGCTGTTGATATATTTAAAGAATTTCTTTGGTTTTTTTTTACTATCCTCCGCTATTTGTCTCTCAAAGTTGATTTTAGCCATCTTGATTTCTTGTTTACTTTTCTTATTAGCCTCCTTGTATTGCTCGAAAGCCGATACTGTGCCCTCTGATTTATATTTCTTGAAGGCCAATTTTTTTCCCCTAATAAGTTTTTTAATGCTACGGTTTAGCCAGCCAGGTTTGGCTTTGTCTCTTCTAAATTTATTTCCCATAGGAATGCACTGCAAGATGCACTTGCTTAATATGTTCCTAAAGCATTCCCATTTTTCCTCTGTGGTCAGTGATCCCAGGGTTTGGTCCCAGTTTACCCTTTCCATCAATGAGTACAATTTTGGAAAGTTTGCCCTTCTGAAGTCTAGGGTTCTTATGTTCCCAACTTGCCTTGTTATATTGTTATTTATACTAAATGTGATCATCCTGTGATCGCTAGAGCCCAGGTTGTCCTGGACTCCTACCTCCGAGATTATGTCTGGGTCATTAGTGATCAATAGATCCAGGACTGCGTTTTCTCTGGTAGGGGAATCCACCAACTGTGACATGTAGTTGTCCTGTAAGGTTTCCGTGAATAGACGGGCCTTCTGAGAGTGTGCAGTCCCCTCATCCCAGTCAATGTCGGGATAATTGAAGTCCCTCAATATGATGACTGATCCCAATCTTGCCACTTTACCCAAAAGTGCTAAAAATTCCAGCTCTACCTCCTCCCCTTGGTTAGGTGGCCTATAGCAAACCCCCACAACTACTTTTCCCTTTTCTCCTTCCCTATGGAGTTCAACCCACACAGATTCTAAATCCATGCTCATCCCATCCGTAATGTCACTCCTTTCTGTCATCTTTATATTGTTCTTGACATAGAGACATACCCCTCCCCCTCTTTTTCCTACCCTGTCCTTCCAGTACACCGAATACCCTTGGATATTGGCCAGCCAGTCATGTGAGGGGTCGAACCAAGTCTCTATTATTCCCACAAGGTCTATGTCATCCTCATGTACTAACATTTCCAATTCATCCATTTTATTAGCTAGGCTCCTGGCATTAGCATATACCCCTCTTAGTTTTACGGAAGTTAAAGGTGATTGGCGGTTATGTCTATTCCTGTTTGGTCTGAGGTTTTCCCGCACAGACCTGCCAATTGACATTGTGGACCTACTGTCGCTGCTGATCCTACCACTGCCTTCAGTCCTTTGCTCCCTCCTGACTGATTCTACTTCTGAGCCCTCCCCCCCCCGTCTCCTAGTTTAAAAGCCCCTCCAACTTGGTGGCCATCTTTCTCCCCAAAAGAGCTGTACCGTCCCCATTAAGGTGCAGCCCATCCTTGCTAAAGAGCCGGTAGCCGACTGCGAAGTCAGCCCAGTTCTCCAGGAACCCAAACCCCTCCTTCCTACACCAGTTCCTCAGCCACTTGTTAAGTTCCCCAATCTCCTTCTGCCTCTCTTGTGTGGCTTGAGGTACAGGCAGTATTTCAGAGAAAACCACCTTGGAGGTCCTTTTCCTCAATCTATTACCTAAGTCCTTGAAATCATTCTTTAGGATCCTCCACCTACCTTTTCCTTTGTCATTAGTGCCCACATGCACCATGACCGCTGGGTCATCCCCAGCCCCGCACAATAATCTGTCTGTCAGATCTGCAATGTGCCGAACGCGGGCGCCCGGTAAACAACACACTGTTCGGTTACCGAGATCTTTCTTACAGATTGCCCTCTTTGTCCTCTTGATAATTGAGTCGCCCACTACCACAACCTGTCTAACCTTTCCTGAGTTACGGCCCCCCTTCTTCCTGGAGCCGCCCCTCCCCTGGCAGTTGGGGGAGGGTGCCTGCTCCAGCTCTGCCACCCCTGAGTTGATATCCCCCTCAACCTGCAATTCGGCAAATATGTTAGGGTGTACTAACTCTGGACTGGCCTCCCTGACACTCTTCCCACTAGGCTTCCTAACGGTCACCCAACTGCGTACCTCTGATGCCTGCATCTCCTCTACTCCTTCCTCCTCTATGCTAGCCCCTGCCAGCGCCTGATGGGTAATGTCCAAGCTCCTTTCCAGGTTGTTGATGCGACGCAGTCTTGCCACTGTGTTCTCTAGATCCACGATGTGGGCTTCCAGAGCAACAAGTCGCTCACATCTTGCACAGCAGTATTCGTCCTTGATTGGATCACCAAGAAACTCATACATGGCGCAAGAAGTGCACTGAGTGGCATCCCCAATCCTGTCGGACATTACCCACTACTCTATGGGGATAATGTTAACGACCTGCTCTTCCTTGCCTACACTACCTCTAACTCCCCTGGTACTAAACCTGGGGTACTCACCAGTCGCTAGTATACTAACCAGTCACTAAGATACTCACCAGTCGCAAAGATACTCACCAGTCGCAAGGATACTCACCAGTCGCAAAGATACTCACCAGTCGCAAAGATACTCCCTGTAGCAAAGATACTCACCAGACGCAGATACTCACCAGTCGCAAGGATACTCACCAGTCGCAAAGATACTCCCTGTCACAAAGATACTCACCAGACGCAGATACTCACCAGTCGCAAAGATACTCACCAGTCGCAAAGATACTCTCTGTCGCAAAGATACTCAGCAGTCGCAAGGAAACTCACCCGTCGCAAGATACTCACCCGTCGCTAGAAACTCACCAGTCGCTAGAAACTCACCAGTCGCAAGAAACTCACCAGTCGCTAGATACTCACCAGTCGCAAGATACTCACCAGTTGCAAAGATCCTCACAAGTCACAAAGATCCTCTCCAGTCGCAAGGATACTCACCAGTCCAAAGATCTTCACCAGTCAGTCAGTCGCAGAGCACAGTCAGACAGTCGCAGAGCAGTCAGACAGTCGCAGAGCAGTCAGTCACAGCGCAGTCAGTCCGTCGCAGAGCAGTCAGCCAGTCACAGCACAGTCAGTCAGTCGCGGCACAGTCGGTCAGTCACAGAGCAGTCAGTCAGTCGCAGAGCTGACAGTCAGTTAAAGCGTCTATATATATATTATCTATATCTATCTCGATATAGATATTGATATAGATATATATCTATATATAAATATAGATATATATATCTATCGTTTTTTTCGGGGGGGGGGGGGGGTTAAATAAAGAGCTCTGGAACTCAACTGCATTTGGCCAAACACAAACTCATACACATCACTCATACACATGACTAATACAACCTGAAATGTCCTGAGCAACAAGTGGTTAGAAATTCTGCCTTGCAGCACTGGCATTGTGTGTTCGAATCCCAGACCTACCTACAAATTTCTCTGTGGGCAACAATCAGATCTCTCCCCCCCTCAAATCTTCCTGCTCCTCGACGGCTTGATCAATGACACAACGCAATGCATGCTCCAGAAAGAAGGCGTAAGGTATGATGTCACTTATGGCGCCCTGGCTGTGGCTGACCAGTTTGGTGATCTCATCGAATGGCCGCAGAAGTCTGCATGCGTCCCGCATGAGCAGCCACTGGCGAGGTGAAAAAAACCCAAGCTCCCCAGAACCTGTCCTGCCGCAGAGTTCATACAGGTAGTCGTTAACTGCACATTTCTGCTGGATCAGCCTATCAAGCATAGGCAACGTTGAGTTCCATCGCATCGGGCAGTCACAAATAAGAAGCCTGATGGGCAGGTTGTGTCGCCGCTGAATGTCAGCAAGGCGAGCCATGGCTGTGTAAGATCTTCGAAATGGCCCGAGATTTTCCTGGCCTGCCGCAAGACGTCCTGGACCCCAGGGTATTTGGCAATGAATCGCTGCACCACCAAGTTCAGGACATGTGCCATGCATGGCACATGTGTTATTTTGCCCTGTTTCAGCGAGCTCAGCAGATTGGCACCGTTGTCGCACACCACTTTACCAACTGTCAAATTCAGCGGTGTCAGCCACTGATCTGCCTGTGAACGCAAAGCTGAAAGGAATGCAGGACCAGTGTGGCTCTTGGCTTCCAGGCACAACAGACGCAGCACAGCATGGCAACGCATCACCTAGAATGTGGAATAGCTTCTGGGGATCTTGGGCAGTGCAGCGGAAGAGACATTAGCAGTGGAAGAGGAGGAGTCAGCCGAGGAGGAGAGGGAGGATGGAGGAGGAGAAGAAGAGGCAGGCCTGCATGCAATCTGTGGCGGTACAACCAAATCTACATGGGTGCCATGGGTTACATGCTTGACAGCCGTCAGAAGGTTCACCCAGTGGGCAGTAAAAGTGATATACCTTCCCTGCCCGTGTTTGCTAGACCATGTGTCTGTGGTCAGATGTATCTTGGCACCAACACTGTGTGCCAGAGATATATTCACTTGCCACTGAACATGGCCATACAGCTTACATAGGGCCTGATTCATAGTACAGCCAATTGGCGTTTTGGCGGGTTTTTTGCGAACCGGCGAATTCGTACGTCAGAATTGGTATTCAGAGAACGGCGGGTGGAAAATAGCGCCTAGTGTGAGATTCATTAAGATGCAACAAGGTCAGAGCGCGACTTAAAAACACGCCAGCTAAAAGCTCGACTAAAGTTTTGCCAAATTTTCCCCTGTACCCCCAAAAATCCCAAATCACTGTGGAAGGTGTGGAAGACAATTTGGAGATGACTGGCTTTTAAAAAATGTGAAAAAACTGACTAAGAAAGAGAGATATCTGCGAAAGTGTAGAAAGGTTAAAAAGCTCCTCCAGCCCCGAGCTGCGAACGCGCGAATGTGCGCATGCGCAACGCCAAATAGGCTCAAAAAATTCCGCCAGCGCGATATTGGGCAATTTCTTTTTTGAATACCGATTGACAATCCGCTGTCTCGGCCATAGAAAATGGAAAAAACCGGCGGAATTGGAAAAACATGCACACTTCCAACAAGGGATCCCTTAGTAAACACCATCACATTCCATACACCTTTCCTGCTAACTCAGAAATCATAACAGTGAAATCTACAGTGTTTATATAGAACCTCCACATTATCTGAAAAATCACACAAAATATTACATTGGGGAACGGGTCGTCAGATAGAACAAAAATAGATGTAAAACATATTTCAAAGAAAGATTATTAGCATTTCACACATATCAAGGAAATGTCACAATTTTGACAATATTTTATGTGTTTCAAAAGAATATTTTTCTAAATATATTGCAAATACTACCTTTTCTTCCATATGGGTATGGCCAAGTGTTACCATTTTACTACACATTTAACTGAAGGTATATATATATATATATCCCCATACTTGGCTAATTAGCAAAGTATGCCCAACAAACAAATATAGCTTTAGCTCACAATATTGCTACATATTGACTTTATGTGGCATCTTTTGTATTTTGTTCATGTCTTTAGATTAAAAGTTTGCTGATACACATGCCTTTTTCAAACATGAACAAAATTAATGATGTGAACATTTGGAGATATCCAAGTGTTGCCCATACAGAGGGCTCCTTCTGGATTCGAACTTACAAACCTACAGCAGGAAGGCAGACTCCCTAATCATTGTGCTATTTCTCAGTGAGCGTTGGGCGTTTTCCTCATGCCGTCAAAATGCTCACATGGGAACAGGGGCCATTGAACTAAATAGGATTGGATTTTTTGGCTGTTTTGGGAGTTGATCCTTGAGCTGTACAAATCCCCCTCAAACGCCCCCAAACGGGCTACGTTCACATGTAGGTGTTCGTGGTCTGTTTTTGGGGCTTTTTTAGGTGATTTCATATAACAATGCCTGCCCAAAAAATGCATGTCAAAACGCCTGGGAAAACGCCAGCAAAAACGCCCATAAGAACACCTGATATAATTGCCACGGCAAAATTAGGGATGTTCATGAGTGATGAGTCAGATTGTTGGCTTACATATCTGTTCAATCTTCACAATCTCACTTCCCAAATCCCAAAAGGTGTGTTTCAATTGTTTCCCTAAATATATATTTCTCTCTCTCTCGCTCTCTCATGTAATTGTATATATATGTATGTATTCCTGTATCTAAACATTCTAAATAATGACTAGCAAACTTGAAGAGAGAATTTTATCAACTCACATATATACACACCTACATACATACATACATGTATTTGGGCTGTTTAGGTCTCTCTCCTCCTCCTCATTTCTATTTCCCTTTTTTTGGCAACTGAGCATGCTCCAAAACACACAGGACACACACAGTTACATTTTTGCCTGGGAGTTAACATTCTGGGTGTGTGTTTGCTTTGATTATATATAGCTCACTCAGACATCAGGAAAGATTTGACCTACGAAGAGGTCCAATATATTGTGTGTCACATGCTTTATGGTTAACATTTGGGGGCCTTTGTTATTTATGGAGGTGCGATTTGGCTGTGTTGTGTGTTGACTCTCTGTAAGTATTTATCGCTGTTAACATAATTGTGTATTGTTCTGTCAATCTGCACATGCATCTGTAGATTATGGGCTCTTT